>NW_014578150.1:66629-67945 GCF_000485595.1 Priapulus caudatus
TATATAACATAAAAGGCTAGTATCCAAATTTGAGTACTGTGACGCCAGTCCAACCATCCCTAGATTGGAACCAGAGCATCATACATGTCCAAACTTCAACATTGTGGCTACCGAATTATTAATTAATCTTATTAGCCAGATTAAAATATAGCCCATATAGCTAGAGCTAAATTCCATTTAAAATGGAATTAAGTTTGCCATCTTACTATACGCACCAGACCTTTTGGCCGTTATCGAACGCAAACGAGTCAAAAACAAATACGCAGTCATGTCTGATTCAAATAACGGCGGTACCAGTGAGTCCCAGTTTTTTCTGTTTTTCGCATTCAGCGTCCCGTAGCCGAGGCATCCTTATTGTGAACTACTTAAATTTCCTCTTTCTTCTTACTCTCCAATATTACGATTTTTCTTTTTTCTTTTCTTCCTCTCCCCCACCCCTTGCATTCTCCTCCTCTTCTACAGTTTGTATATACAAATTTTCTTCTTCTTGTTCCGTCTTCCACTACTTCTTCTTTCTCCTCATTTTCTTCATCCTTCTTCTCTACATCTTATTACATTTCTTTGTCTTCTTCTCCTCCTCTCCCTTCTTTTTTCCCATTTTCTTGTTATGTGTTGCTTTTACATTTTCCCCTATAGCTAAATTTTTTCTCTCATCTTTTTAGGTACGTCTACAAGAGCGGTTCCAAAATGTGGTCTAGTGGATTAGGATCCACCCTCACCATGGATAATCACAGATCCGATTTTTCTAGTATGCAGTAAGAATTTGTCTCAGTTGAAATCGAGTAAGCTATATAATAATAGGAAATATATATACAAATTCCATTGGCTTTCAGCTATATTACCTCTCGAATTTATGACGAACTCATTTAATCATCCTCTGATCTGCGGTTATATCCGACCCCCCTTATTCAAAATTAATGGATCCATTCTTTAATCAACCGTGCTCATGTCATACTTGTTTTTGTCTCTGCCTTCTTTCCGGCCTTACGTATTGTCCTTCTTTACTTCTCACCACATTATTACTCATTGCGGCAAGATATCACACGAGGAAACTACATTTTGTGTGAATATTTAGATGAATAATAGGTATAACAGTTGGTACAACATTAGGTAAAACAGGTAGCTAAACAGTGTGTAGCATGCATGGCAACAAATTTACAAGACAACTAAATGTTTTTCGACAGGACTGCAAGTCTTACGGTCGGTGTAGACAAAGAGTGTGGCTTTTCCACACACACACACACACACACACACACACACACACACACACAACACACACACACACACTGTGATGGCCATTAATTGAGTTTTAATGA
>NW_014578150.1:68369-75372 GCF_000485595.1 Priapulus caudatus
GTGTGTGTGTGTGTGTGTGTGTGTGTGTGTGTGTGCGTGTGTGTTACGCTTATTAGAATGATCAAACATGGCCGCACAATTGTATTCTATACAAACCAATCAGTGACATATTTATCATCAATAGCGCCATGATGAGTATGAGGTGAACAGCGGCGAATTTGGCTGTGTGAAGAAAATTCATAACATTAGTAGTTTATGTTTCGTCTTGCCTCAATCAGATAGCCAGGCAAATTATGGAAAAGCGGTCACCTGGCCGTGACACCAAAGATAACATGCACGTAAAGTTTAACAACAAAGATGACGTGGTGGAGAGGAAGAAGAAGTATCTGACAGCCAAGTACGGACAGCATCAGATGGCTCTCATTCGGAAGCGACTCGAAGTCGAGACATGGTTATTTGACAGTTTACAATATCTCTACTCAAGCGATGGCTCTCAGGTAAACTATACCGTTTGTGATTTCATATATTATACGTTTGTCAAAATCACGAATTGTTACTCATTGCATACAGTTATTGCGAAAAAAAACTGGGCTGGCGAGGCTGACTGTGTGACCAACTTCAACACTTTGTAGGCAGTTATAACTGGAAGCCGGTATTTTTGGTATGACACTAAAGCAAAGGTATAGGTGTAGTTTAGTTCTCGCGAGTCAAATCTTAAAACAACATTCCTCCTATGTAAGTGCTCATAAACACTACTATTTCTTGGTTGCCACATAATTATGTCCCAAAATTGCCACGTTTTGTACAAACAAGCCTTGATGAATATAGTTTGCAAATTGTAAACAAACCACCATGTTCTTTCCTTCAAAACTTTCTTGATCGTGTGTAGATGACAACGCAACAACATCACCAGGGTTCAGATTAGTGAACACTAATCTATGATAATACCTTCCAATTGCTTTGTCAAATAATGAAGTAAAGTGTTTTTTAAATTTCTTTGTTAAGTAGTATCTAGAAAATAATAATATCTTATTCAAACTTACTTTCCTTCATAGGCATTGCCTCAATGATACAAAGTTTGATTTATTCATGCACTATTTTGCATGCCCTAATGACATACAGACATATACACAGAGAAGTTAATTCACTAGATCGGGAATCGCTGTGTAAATATTACTCAGCACCTGAGTATGCCACACTTTTCAGGATGTCAACATGCGAATCCAAGGTTTTAACAAGGCAGCTTTTGTGTTGGGTCTATCTCACACACAAAATTTCATGTGCAATTTGCTTGCAGAGAACACTACTTTGATTAGATAGTAGATACATTGGTAGATGTAGGGGGAATTCCACTTTCATGCATTGCCATGACTTTGTGTACGTATCCAGCAAGGAAAAGACCATCTCCTGTATGCTTATACACTGAGTGGCACTATGGTGCATACACGCTGTTAAGTTTGTTTTGACAATGTTGCTAAGTTTTAATATTAACACACCATGGTAGGTGATATCTGAAGCCCGAAGCCTCACCAAGACCAAGAATCAACGTTCTGGATATTCTACTCGATATAGTTTAAGTTATTCCATAAGATTGTACACAACCTAAGGGTGTGTAGAATGCATTAAAAAGGACATCTGGGTTTCAAAATGTATGTTTTTATCACGTTAACCCCATTGATTACACATTCAGTAAACCTGGAAGCTATTATGGGTATTTTATAGGTCTTAATGTAGTTGCGTCGTTTCTGAACAAGTACTGAACATAGAATTGTGGAAGATTAAGAAAAATATTAAAACCTATCCGCAATAATCTTTTTATGCCGGTGATGTGGTGTTGTTCTCTTGACCATGGCATGAGTGTGACTCATAAACTCATAGCAACTTCATTTGTGAGGAGAGGTAGGCAGTAGATTGAGTTTAAATTTGGTTTTAAACAACAAAGCTCTCATTGTGGAAAGTATTCGCAGCTCCTAAGGTTGCAACGTTTCTCTGGGTTCATCAGTATGTGCGAGTACATCAGTCATTGGGTTCAGCACTGTCTATGGAAAAAGTAAAATGATTTTATAGCAAATAATGACAGCAAATTTCTTTCCATTGTTGGGACGGCTCTGGAGGCATAGCGAAATACACGGGCACATGTAAACCCGATATGATTGTTACAGAGATGCAAACTTCCATCAAATATTGAAGGTCTTTAATCGACATATCAAATATTAAAAGGCTTAAATAGCTTTTGGGCTAGCTGTAACCCTTAACCAATGCAAACTAACTACATAGATTCCCTAGGCGAGTGACTTGAATGCACCCGGTAAACGCCCTTCAATTAGCCAGGTATATATTATGTCTTGGTCTGGTATCACGAATGTACATATGAGGGAAACAGAAAAGTTCACTTCATTGTAATATTAATTCATTTGAGACTATTACCAGCATCACTCAGCATAATATGAAGGTATGAGTTAGTATACTTGTTGCATTTTAGTTATATATATCCCGTATAAAGAACATGATGTAGCTAATTCATCCGAGCTGCAATTAATCGGCACTTTTCCATAAACTTACTTAAGCAGCAATAGTTCTGCGCTTTCTGCTGTATAGTGTATATAAATATTAAATGTGTTACTGTACGTTTACATAATATAATATGAACAAGAGCAAATTATAGTAAACTAATAGTGTGTGTACACTGTGTAGGATAGCACACTGTTTAAATAATTGTAGGTATAGCATACCCCCACGAAGCGTTTATTCATATAATATCAACGAGAAAGAGAAGTAGCTGAGAAATGAGACTTTGAAAACGCAAGAATACGGTTACAGTTCTTCAATATGCTGTACTTTCTCACGGGTTTGTGTTTTGCTTATAATGTTGCTGAAGGATCCGCAGAAGGAGTGCATACACAGTAACTCAATTGGCAGTCGGCGGGCATGCTCACGATATAACGGTTTGCTGTTCAAAGTGGATTGCAATACGAATGTAATGCGTATATTGATGTGCGAACGACCACACTATATAGTTTAGTGCACAGGGTAATTATCCGGTAGTATTCGTGGGACCTTCCAACTGCATTTATAACCTTCACTATGCTTCACGTCACACCGAGTGGGAAAACACCCTGCTTTTACTGCCGCCTCGTCTGCTAATCAGGTTGCTGAAATATCCCGAACTCGAGTGCACGCAGCTTAGACGCGTTTATATGCACTACAAAGTGAGAGAAAGAACTACGAAACTGCAAAGTGAGAGAGAGAGAAGTACATCCGTGAAGTAATGCGCAGATATAGAGCTCTGCGTTATTTGGATAGTGAGGTCATTGTTTACACAATTTTTACTCTATTTATGGCTCTTGTAGTGTGATATACTAAGTCGTACTCATATATATATATAATATTGGCAATTGAATTTATCTTTAAGTCGATAGCTAAGATCGTGTTCCGCGTTTAGTTTCATCGTTGGTTTTACGCAGTAATCTTTATTTCTGGTTCAGCAGATGTACACGCCATGAATGATTTATTTATGGTT
Source organism: Priapulus caudatus (assembly GCF_000485595.1). Lineage (NCBI taxonomy): Eukaryota > Metazoa > Priapulida > Priapulimorpha > Priapulimorphida > Priapulidae > Priapulus > Priapulus caudatus. The sequence continues at coordinate 71,830 of NW_014578150.1, forward strand.
ACTGCAGCTGGATCTCCACACGTCCTCTCATGAATCGGCTTTAGTAGCCAGATATAGTATAGTATAGATATAGTAGCCACTATCCAGACCGAATTCATCGTTGCTTCATTTTTCGGCAGACACAATATGTAGTCACTATGTATAATAATGTATGTAATGAAATTAAATGAAGATTTATGATTTTGACGAGTAGGGTGGCGTGAGAAGGACAACCGATACAGACTATGCTTGGTAAACTACACTCCCGTGCGTGCGTACGTGTGTGCCTGCGCCCCAGCCTGCGTGCGTGCGTGCGTACGCGTGTGCCTGCGCTCCAGCCTGCGTGCGTGCGTACGCGTGTGCCTGCGCCCCAGCCTGCGTGCGTGCGTACGTGTGTGCCTGCGCCCCAGCCTGCGTGCGTGCGTACGCGTGTGCCTGTGCCCCAGCCTGCGTGCGTACGTACGCGTGTGCCTGCGCCCCAGGCTGCGTGCGTGCGTACGCGTGTGCCTGCGCCCCAGCCTGCATGCGTGCGTACGCGTGTGCCTGTGCCCCAGCCTGCGTGCGTGCGTACGCGTGTGCCTGCGGCCCAGCCTGCGTGCGTGCGTACGTACGCGTGTGCCTGTGCCCCAGCCTGCGTGCGTGCGTGCGTGCGTACGTGTGTGCCTGCGCCCCAGCCTGCGTGCGTGCATACGCGTGTGCCTGTGCCCCAGCCTGCGTGCGTGCGTACGCGTGTGCCTGCGCCCCGTCCCAGCCTGCGTGCGTGCGTGTGCCTGCGCCCCGCCCCAGCCTGCGTGCGTACGTACGCGTGTGCCTGCGCCCAGCCTGCGTGCGTGCGTGCTTGGGCGGGGGCGGTGATCCTCTAGTGTCTGGTAACAATGCGGTCTGAGTTCGATTACCGGTCTCATACCTCGCGGGAGCCACCCGTCCGCTGCTACTACACTACGCGCGCCAGCGTACGTGCGTAGTACGGTGTGTAGAGCCCGCTGTGCTGACACTGCGCAGGTAATAAAGCCTGCGACAACTTATGGCAAATTATGGTGCGGAGCCGCGTGCGTCTGTTGTTGTTGTGAGACGGGTTCCGGTCTACCCTCGTAGCGGATTCAATGATTGAATTGCTCAGGCGTAAAAAGTCACGTAGGCCGGTCATTGGTTAGTGTAGTAGATGCCGCCTTGCCCGCCTGGCCATTACAATGTCTTTCCCCGCAACTAAGTGATATACGTAATTTCTAATAGATCACAGTAAAACCATATACGAATATCAAACTGAACTACAGGTGTAAATGCTATAGCATTGTAATGTGTACAGTAGCGTGCATTCCCGTATCATCTCAACGAAAATCAAATTTGAAAACCGACATTTCGCCCGCCCCGGTTTTTGGTTACGGCCGATTCTTTTCCGACAACGAAAATATTTTGTTTCGAGTCATCACAAATCAGTTACAATAAGTTTACAGCTCTCAGCTAACTACTGAGGTGGCAAAAGCTGCCGCCGTGTGCACACACGGTTAATGTGGACGCCATTATGCGTTACGGCCTTGGCTTCGTAAGGTGGGAAATACAAAAGGCCCTTTATATCATTCGTTCCAAAAATTGTACCCTCAGATCCTAGTGAAATGGCATGAAATGAATGCAATAGAGAGTATTCTTCCTTCACTGTTCACGCCATATAGGTGGTGTGTACAACAGTTACGGACATTAAAGCATTGAACAAAAGTTAGTTGCAAATACTTGGCGCATACACGACATACACATAATGTATTAATGCTATTTATTAATGCTAAATCACTGCAGATTCAAAGAGAAATCTTCACTCGAAACATTTGCCAGATTGTTTTCGGGAATTTTCACCATGTAGTCGAATCAGAAATGGCCGACCGGTCACCATGGCTACACCACTTAACGGAATGGCACAGAATGCCTTTTTAGAGACGAAATAGTGGTTTTTATATTTGGTTGAGGATCAAAGGGCGAGAGTGGGGATCTGACTGGTGTAAGAAGGGAAGTGTCATAAAAAAAAATTTTAGAACGAAAATGACGGTGACACATGCCACGTGTGTATGATGTAAAATTATTTCCTCCGGACTCGAGTCTCGACATGCATGATGTGTCTGCCATGCGTGCCCACCGCCGCAGCATGCCAGTCAATCATCTCCATGCAACCATGCAGTCACAGCTGTTGCCTGCCGAGAATGCAGATTTCAATAGGTAAAAGCCAATCAACTCAATGTACAGTATCGCGTTCTGTCTGAACACCCAAACTGCGTGTATGACTCTGACCATAGAGGTATCCATCCACACACTGACTGCCTGGTAACCTTACGCAATATCAGCCGACCGACCGACCGACCGTACTAGCCGCTCTATGCCACAGGCACTTGGACCGTTTCAATAATAAAATGATGGTTAATAAATACAGTCAGTACATAAATACTTGTCAGTACTACTACTAGCCCTACCAGTACCAGTACCAGTATGGCAGTAATAGTCTTAATGTTTGATTTGACCTATAAATAATATACCTATACCTATATACTAATAACTTCACTTCAACACCGTCCAATACACCGCTGCAACACATAGCGCGCACGCACTTATTATCACTGTGTATTTGTGCATGTACAAGGGCGTGCGTGCTATGTGTTGCAGCGGTTTATTGGACGGTGTTGAAGTGAAGTTATTAGGTCAAATCAAACATTAAGACTATTACTGGTACTGGTACTGGTAGGGCTAGTAGTAGTAGTAGTACTGACAAGTTGTATTTATTAACCATCATTTTATTATTGAAACGGTCCAAGTGCCTGTGCTCTATGCAGATGCAGTATTAAAGAAGTATAAACACTAAAGAAATGTAAACACTTTAATAAAGTATTAAACACTTTCCTGTCTGGCATCAACCGATGGAGGGCGATTATTTCGATACGTCGGCCGTAATTTTTCTTCTTAATTCAAATCCGAGACTTTCACTAACCTTTATTTCCCGTGTTATTGAACGCGATTCGCCTTATCTGGCCCTTATCTATGGGTCACGTTAGAGTTACAAATAAAGGAAGTGTAGTGCTGAAAATGTTTATTATCTTGTGATATAAATTGGTAAATTACGAGTTACGAACTTACGAGTGTCAGATAATGCATGAAATTCCACGCTCCGCGCATAGAGGGTGTGTAAGGGTCGTAAATGGGTAGGTACAGGGTACAGTGACAGACAATCGGTACAGTGAAACCAATCGGTTCATTTGGGCTGGTGAGTGCTGTCCGCATGGCATTCCGCTCCAGTTTTTGGAAATTTGTAAAAAATAAGACGGAGAACAATGGGAGCAATGTATTCCTATTATATTTTATTGTATTATCTAAATTTGTTTGTTGTGCCCTAATTATAATTGATAGTGTTATTGTCTGTGTAGGTTAGTTTGAAATGTGATCAAAGCCGGATGGTCTAAAATAGAAGTCTTTTGAACAAACAAAAATTGCAATCATATGCAACCTTTCTGTGCAACTAAATCCTCATACTGATGGCACAATGGGAGGATTGTACCCTTACGTTTATTCTACTCTGCTCTCCCCCCC
>NW_014578150.1:75645-86349 GCF_000485595.1 Priapulus caudatus
TCGTACTCTTCTCGTCTCTCTCTCTCTCTCTCTCTATATATAGTATATATATATATATATATATATATATCCTGGTATATTAAAATTGTCATTGGAGTGGATTGGGACAGCATTTGGATTAGGTAGGTGAATAGGTATCGGCACGCTCCTTTGTGCGTATCCTTAACGTTACATCTAGTGATCCTGCATGTATATGGTAGACGTTGTGATACTACGTGAATAAGGGTCGAGTAATGCCCATTCCAATCAGAGCTCGTGCGTGCGTGGCATGCACTTTGTACGGATATTTTTTATATGTGTTATATTTTAGACAGTGTGCCATGTACTATTCAATGGGGGCAATCATTCGCCTTTTAAATACCACACTTGCTATCGCTGAGTTTTAATATAAAGAGCACGTAAACCGTTGGATTTATGTTTTCTTCATAATATCAGGATGATAATATATGGTACGTTTGAGTATGCAATCAATGTAATGAGGTATTATGTAATACCCCCTCTACATCTTTCCCACTCAAGAACTGTATCGTACTCCCTTTTTTGCAACTATTTTCGGCAAACCAACATCGACACAGCTCAGCCGCCCTTTCTGCACAGACAAAAAGTCAAATGACCCCCCCTCTATTTTTAACATTTAAACAAATTCCTATCGGGTACAAGGCTCCAAGAGTAAATTCCAATGTCGAGAATATACCCGATTTTTATGTCAAAAACTCGCGTTACTTACCTATACCCCCTCCCCCACACACACACACCACACACGCACGCACGCACACGCACGCGCGCACACACGCACGCACGCGCGCGCACACACGCACGCACACTCACACACACACACACACACACACACACACACACATACGCACGCACGCACGCACGCACGCACACTATCAAGAGCTAAGGTATTATTAGCGCTTGACATTATTTAATCCCTGTATGGGTCAGCATATTTGGCTCATGTACTATATGCCGCGGCGATATCTCTACGAGTAGCGCCGCATGTGTAGCAATTTAATCTTTTCATATATTCCGTGACAATGTAATGACATCATGTAATCCGTGATTGCTCTTGTAAGTGCTCGGGTTCGTGAAACCAACCACGACAGTGCCGAAGTACCGAATCCCGACCTATTGCATATTATGCACGCTACGTATATGACCGCAAATGTTGATGAATAATAATAATAATAATAATATAATAAATATCGCCATCGCGGACTAATTAAGCTGTCAAGATTTGTTCACAATAATGTATTAATGAATGAATTGATGAAATGAATTTATCATGAAATAAATTTACTCGCGTATGCTGATTTTTCGTATGCGAGACTGTTTTCACACCGTCGATGTCTAGCAAGTCTTATTGTCTGGCTTATATTTTACTTTGCTTTCTATTGTATTTTATTATACATGATAGTATTGTTATCTAGTCGTGGAGTAAGCCGGTTTGTATCTGAGAGGATCTTAAATTGACGTGACTCTGCGGCGCTAGGGCTAAGCCCGTAAAAGTTGCTGTTGAAGTAAAGCTGTCGTGTATTAGCCTTTGAAGGCAAACCGCTTAGCATGAACATTATTGTTTATCCTAAGATGACTGAACCAGTAAAATTATTATTCTTGTATTGTCTGCAGTAATCGCATTGTCACGCAGAATGATCATCGAAAAAGAAAAGTCGGAATTGCACGGATGGAGTTTTGTAGTTGCATTTTATTTGTTAGTTACAATAATTACGAAGGGCCTATAAATATCACACTTGCAGAGTATTGTGTGTGCTTTGTACACGCACACCAAAAAGCGGTGGTTCTCTTCAGTATTTCAAATGTAAACGTCCGTCCGTGTCATACGGAGTTTGGGAATGATCTTTTCTTAATGAAGTCGTGGGTCAAGGCAGGAATTATCATGAGACCAACGCTCGGTGTCACGTTATGGGTACGTTCATACTCGTCGCTCTTCTCCTCGCGTATCTCCGTCGGCCGCAGCCGTGGTTTGAGCGAACAGAAGAGCAGTCCGGGTTGGTCATTTCTGTGCCGTGGTTCAGTCGTTCGTCGCATCTAGTAGGCCGCCTTGGCAACACCAGCACCAGAATTGCCGTAGCCGGCATTGCTACCGTAGCCGGCATTGCTACCGTAGCCGGAATTGCTACCGTAGCCGCTCTGGTCAGCAGGAACGTCGACGTGGGCGGGTCCAACACGTGGGTTGGCGGGGGCGACGCCGACGGCCTGGATGCCGTTGTACGGGATGTTCCTGGCAAAGGCATAGGCGGCTCCGGCAGATCCGGCTCCCTGGCTGACGGCATTCTGGGTGAAGCTGGCCTGGGCCTCCTGCTGGGCAGTGCGGCTAGCCTGGCGGGCAGAGGCGGCGACGCCGCTACCAGAGGCAGCGCGGTCGGCAGAGGCGGCCTGCCATTGGCGGGCAGATCCAGCTCCCCACTGGCGTCCAATCACGGCCGGAGCGGTGGCCGGGGCGGCTCCCGCTGGGGCGTGGCCTGCAGCCTTGGATTTGGCTCCCTGGAAGTTGAAGTTGCCGACTCCGACGAACTCGTCGCTTCCCTCGAAGGCGTTGTTGAGGCCGATGTTGGCGCCTCGGGCTGTGTATGAGCCGGAGATGGCACCAGCGTTGCCAAGTCTGCGTCCGTTGCCGAGTCCGTGACCGAGTCCGTGTCCGAAGCCAAGTCCGCGTCCGTAGCCGAGTCCGTGACCGAGTCCTTGTCCGTAGCCAAGTCCGCGTCCGTAGCCGAGTCCACCTCAACCGAGTCCATGTCCGTAGCCAAGTCCGCGTCCGTAGCCGAGTCCGTGACCGAGTCCTTGTCCGTAGCCAAGTCCGCGTCCGTAGCCGAGTCCACGTCCGTAGCCTAGTCCGTGGCCGAAGTTGAAGCGATTGCCCGACCGGTTGCAGCCGTATCCATTGCATCGCCTGGCACGGCCGGTGGCGGATGCCACGACCACCTGCAAGAAGCCGAGATCATTCTAAAATTTGTTTCTGTTTCCTCCGTGGTAATTGCGCCTGGTGTTAAACAACATCTCTGCGGGCGCTAGTGGTTGCGCTTATGTCAGTGGGTTACTAGCAGCAGCAGCTGTGAGCGCGCTCAGGCGTTACTGTGTTTAGCGAACATTTCTGTTTCAACAACTTAAACTGGAAAACAACAACGGTAATGTACTTACACAGGCCAGCAGAAGAATCGCCAAATACTTCATGATGACTGAAAATAAAGAACAAAATGAAATTGTAGATCTAACTCTCCCATTTCTATTGAGTGAGTGCGGGTAGCGCTGACGCCAGTCCGCGTGTGCTTTATGGAATGAACTAAAATTCTCCGGGCTGAATAAAAAGCACTGCGCGTCTCTAAGTTCATATCCATCTATGTAAGGAAACTATATCATACCGAGAGCCGATCAGTGGACACGTACTGAGTCCACTGAGATGATAGCATAATTTGCATACTAGAATTCGCGGTGAAACTAAATAGCTACACTATGGACGTATATTACAAAGGCATGCTAGCGCACGACCGAGGCAAACATACTTACACTATAGGTGAGTGATGAGTCTACAGGCCTTCTCCACACACAATAATCTGCAAGTGCTGTCTATCCCTACTCAGAGCAGTCCTTATATTGGCTGCCACCTGCCCGATGACCCATGATGGCCTAGTTCCCCTGCTCCCCGGCGTCCACCCCGGTCCTGCGACATTTTTTGCTGTCCGCCTCGCGAAGGTTTTACCTTCAGCCGATGACAGTTATTCGACCACAGCCACGATGATTAACGAGCAGTGTGCGTGCGTGCGTACGTGCGTGCGTGTGTGGGTGTGTGCGTCTGTGTGGGTGTGTGCATGTGTGTGTGTAGTGCGTGCGTGCGTGAGTGTGTGTGTGTGTCGGCGCTCCGCTAACCACGGTGCTCATTCACTAACCCTGTGGCTGCTACCGCCTGGCCTTCGCGCACACGCCCACTGTCTCTGCTGTCATGTCGCCATTCCATCGCGATCACTGTCATCAATCTAAAACACCATTACTGGTAACGCTCCCCCATAGGAATCATAAAGCACCTCCCCCCGCCACCGCCGCCGCCCGTGTAACCGTATAATCCGCACTCCGCGCTCCCTACCTCGTGTAACCGTGTAACCTCCGTTCCTAGAGCCCCACCATGTGTAATCGCTTAACCCCCTCCCTCAGTGAAGCCTCAACCAACATGTAACCCTCCCCCGCGCTCCGTACCTCGTGTAACCGTGTAACCTCCGTTCCTAGAGCCCCACCATGTGTAATCGCTTAACCCCCTCCCTCAGTGAAGCCCCACCCACTATGTAACCCTCCTCCGCGCTCCGTACCTCGTGTAACCGTGTAACCTCCGTTCCTAGAGCCCCACCCCGTGTAAGCGCCCTATGTCACGTATAACTGTGTTAACCCCCTCCCCCCGCGATGCCCCACCCCGTGTATCCATGTACCCCCCGCACCCTCACCCCGTATTTAACCAACCATGTTCAGATTATGATTACTATTTTATCGACAATATGGTCGAGGTTATAACAGGGTTGGTGATGGGGGAGGCACGTGTCGGTGGTGGAGAATCGGTGTAAGGGGGTGGAGGAGAAGGGTGTGTGATGTTAGGTTTGTCGGGGACGCCATTTTTCGTTTGCAGTAAGTAACCACAAGTGGTACATTACAGACGTATTTTTGAGCGTTTTTTTGCAGCTAGCGATAGTAAATAACGGTACATGAATAATAACAGCTGCATTTTTAGCGCTTCTTGCTATTACCGTCAGTAAATAATAGGTAAACACAACAAAAAATGTAGAAAACATGACTATTTGCAGGTATATCACTGAGCTATTCTTGGAGCTAGTGTTACAATGTAGCGGGTGCGTGATTTACTGATGCACGCGTGTTGGAATCCGTGTCGTAAGCGCCCGCCTATCACGCTCCGCAGGCGAGCGCACCGTAATTACACTTTAAAGGGGGGAACCTTCGCCCGGATAGCTGTCTCGCTGCGTGCTCCCGCGCACACATCTGCGTTAGAGAAGCCGCTTGTCGTAAAAGATGTTGATTAGCTTAGTGACCTACTGACAAACTACTGCGACATTATGTGAAAGCGCGGGTGTGTCCGCGCTGGTTATATATAGGTACGCGGGATGGGGGAGATACAAGGCCACAATTCCCAAAGCCCAACCTTGCACGTTCCTGCGTGTGTGTGTGTGCGTGCGTGTGTGCGTGCGTGTGTGTGCGTGCGTGCGTGTGTGTGCGTGCGTGTATCTACATGAGCACATGTGCTTGCATGTACGTCTATGTGCGTTTGCATGCACGAGTGGCACGTGTTTGTGCGCGCGTACGTACGAGTGCGTGTTTCTTCTATTCATAATTACCTCCGCCAAGGAGTTGGCAGGAGGTTATGGTTTCATCGGCGTGCGTTTGTTGGTTTGTAACACCGTTCTTTGTGTACAGCCTAACTCAAAAAGTTATGGACGGATTGTCATAAAATTTTCAGGATAGGTCAGAAATGGGCTAACTTAGAACTGATTAGATTTTGGTGGTGATCTGGATCCAATTAATTAAATTTTCAGGATAGGTCAGAAATGGGCTAACTTAGAATTGATTACATTTTGATGGTGATCCGGATCCAATTAATTAATTAATTAACTAACTAATTAATAAAATTTTCAGGATAGGTCAAAAATGGGGTAACTTAGAATTGATTACATTTTGCTGGTGATCCGGATCCAATTAATTATTTATTTAATTAATTAATAAAAATTTCCACAGTGAGAGAATTCAGCTGCCTTGGCGGAGGTCTGCGCTCTCTGAGTGCTCTAGTTATTTATAAGATAGTTATCCTGGTGGTGGGGATCATTAGGGTCAGAGGTCAGGAGGCCAGGATCTATCGGATTCTATGGGGTGGGGTTCATCAATGCTAGCTAGCTACTGACATGCATTACGGTCGTCTAATGCCTATATATTGAGCTTGTATGGAGTTAAGGAGTGGTGTCTATCGGGATCGCCTGAGGCTAGCGACTAGTGCATATTGGATTGTCTGGGGTTAAGAACTTAAGTCTATTTGGGGTCGTCTATGATTGAGAAGTCGTGTCTATTGGGGTCGTCTTGAGCTAAGGTCTGAGGTCCTGTGAGACTAAGAGCTTGGTTATTATATATATGGAGCTAATTTGGGGTCACGTAGGAGGCTGGGAGATGTTGGGATCCGGTGAATGCTGACTGGAAATCCGATTAAGTTGAACATTAATCACTGCATGTTTAGAGTGTTACGAGTGTTACTAGATTGCAGCCGATCCTATATCCTCCTTGCACGCTATAGTACTTGTGTGTGCCAGTACACGAATCGCGAATAGTATATCTTAGTATACTACATGTATGCAGTTTATATATTATAATATATTTTTATTCATTTATTTATTCATTCATTTATATATATATACACGTATATGCCACCAATACACTACATGAGTAGTACATGATAATTGTTATTCAATGGGGCACTATGCGCGAGCACACGTTTCACTCGGGTTACCGATAACCAGAAATTGAAAATGTAAGTGTATCTTTCACAAGAAGTCCAATAAATTCGACACATCCTTCAGCTATCGGAATTCCTTTTCCGGCCACTGATAGGCTCATACACCAGCAGTGATCAGTTTCAAACTCGCGCAGTGTCATTACTAGCAGAGATTTCGACATGTACGGTCGTTACTGGTAGTATGGCATGTGCGTTTCACTGCTTTTCTTTAGGCATAGCAGCTTAACCCGTCATGATTTACTATTTCCAGTAGTCGTAACGACCCGCCATTATCGTGCAGTCTGAGCATATGTTATTCTTTGATTTTATTTCCTATATATCGTTCTTTTGTTATTACCTTAGGTGAGTAACAAATTGGTTTCTGCTTGGTTGCAATATAATGCGTCGTGTGTAGTACAGAGTGATTTATTTTCCGTCTGTAATTTCGCCGATCTAACGTTGTATTACTTTAGCTGTGACCTTGCCTGCATGGACGTTAGATTTTTGTTCGGATTATCTGTTTCACACACACGCACGTGCACACACTCACACACACACACTCTCTCTCTCTCCTTCTCACACGCACACGCACACGCACACGCATACGCACACACACAACACACAAACACACACTCTCTATCTCTCTCTATTTATTTATCTATCTATCTATCTATCTATCTATCTATCTATCTATCTATCTATCTATCTATCTATCCTTCATTCTATTTATCTATCTACCTATCTATATATCTATTTATTTATCTATCTGTCTATCTATCTATCTATCTATCTATCTATCTATCTATCTATCTATCTAGCTAATCATCTACTATCTATCCATCTATCTATCTCTATCCATCTATCTATCTATGTGTCTGTTCTGTCTGTCTGTCTGTATGTCTGTCTATCTATCTATCTATCTATCTATCTATCTATCTGTATGTCTGTCTGTCTATCTATCTGTCTGTCTCTTCTGTCTCTCTCCCTTTCCATCACTCTCTGCGTGCGAGTGTGTGTGGGGGGATCTCTGTGAACGTGTTTGTGTGTGTGTATGTGTGTGTGCGTGTGTCCGTGCGTGCGTGTGTGGGTGGTGTATGTGCGTGTGTGTGTGTGTGTGTGTATTTCTAACGCGACTAGCGACGACAGATGACAGACGAGAGAGAGATGTTTTTGCACTTGATTTATTTTTCTTCAAGCTTGCTCGTTTTAGTTACAAAATATATAAAATAAATACGAAACGCCTATGAATATTACGAGCGTGTGTGTGTGTGCGTGCGTGCGTGCGTGCGTGCGTATTTCTAACGCGACTAGCGACGACATATGACAGACGAGAGAGAGAGATATATATTTTCATGCACTTGATTTATTTTTCTTTAAGCATGCTTGTTAGTTACAAAATATATAAAATAAATACGGAGGGCCTAAGAATATCACACTTGCAGAATACTCGCTCGATGTACGTACAAAACTATAGCACTGTGATGGAATCCCTGCGGCTTACATCGCTACGTGCTTATTTTTACCGGCTTTATGTGCGATTTCGTTACGTAAACTGGTAGAGTCAGATATATCACGAGAGTTATGCTCTCTCTTTCCCTTTTTCTGTTTCGAACGCTCATAGATGAGGAAAGCTTAGACCAGATGAAGGCGTGAAATTCGAAAATTTGAACCGATAAGAAACTGCGCCGGTTTTATGATGACTAAGACACGTAAAGAGAGATCGGTCTTCGTTCGTTTTCCGTTCCCCGTGTTGTGCTGATGGATGTTTCGGCGGCGGATAGTGGGGTCGACTGGACTTCTTGTTCTGGCTTCCTACTCGGCATCATCACCCCCGTACCCTTCATCATCGTCAGCGGCGTCATCGTCAGCGGCGTCATCGCCACGGCCGCCATTGCCAGGGCCGCCATAGCCAGGGCCGCCGTAGCCGTATCGGCGAACGCCGTAGCCGACCGCGGGCGCGTATCTAGAGGCAACGACGTCATCAGCAGGGACGGCGACGTCGGCCGGTCCGACCTGTGGGTTGGCGGGGGCGACGCCGACGGCCTGGATGCCGTTGTACGGGATGTTCCTGGCGAAGGCGTAGGCGGCTCCGGCAGATCCGGCTCCCTGGCTGACGGCGTTCTGGGTGAAGCTGGCCTGGGCCTCCTGCTGGGCAGTGCGGCTAGCCTGGCGGGCAGAGGCGGCGACGCCGCTACCAGAGGCAGCGCGGTCGGCAGAGGCGGCCTGCCATTGGCGGGCGGATCCAGCTCCCCACTGGCGTCCAATCACGGCCGGAGCGGTGGCCGGGGCAGCTCCCGCTGGGGCGTGGCTTGCAGCCTTGGCTTTGGCTCCCTGGAAGTTGAAGTTGCCGACTCCGACGAACTCGTCGCTTCCCTCGAAGGCGTTGTTGAGGCCGATGTTGGGGCCGCCGGCCGTGTATCGGCCGCCGACGGCGTGCGCAGCGCCGACGTTGACGCCGTAGTAGCTTGGTCTGAGAGCGTAGCCGGCGCATCTGCCTCCCGCACAGCCGCGGAAGCCGTGGCGCAGGCCGCGTCCGTAGCCGAAACCGTGCCCGTATCCTAGCCCGTTGCCGTATCCTCCATAGCCGTTACCGTATCCTCCATAGCCGCGACCGTATCCTCCATAGCCGTGACCGTATCCTCCATAGCCGTTGCCCAGGCCGTGGCCGTAGCCGTGACCGTATCCTCCATAGCCGTTGCCCAGGCCTTGGCCGTATCCCCCATAGCCGTTGCCTAGGCCGGTGCCGTAGCCGTATCCTCCATAGCCGCGGCCGAGTCCGTGGCCGTAGCTGTATGCTCTCGGACCGTAGTTGTGGGAGGCGTACGTACCAGCAATCTGCAAGTAACGTGGGGAAACTCGTGGTCATCGAACATGCGTACAGCGTGAAGGGGCCCTGGAGGCTGGGGAGGAGGGGGCTTTTCCTAGCGGGGAGAGAGATGAGAATTGCGAGCGGCCCGGTAGTTTTACGGCCGAACGATAGTTTTTGTCCTTCTAAACTGTGTGCCGCTGCACGCGAAGCGAGAGTTTAAAGGGGGAAATACGAAGGGATTGACGCGTAAAATTTACAAGATTGAATGTGGGGGCATCACAGAAACCATTCGTCAGGAGGTTCGCACGGTTATTTCTTAGGTTGCGGCTGCCGTTATTCTAGGTAATAGGTGTTGATTATCGTACGGCAACGCTTATACTTACACAAGCCAGCAGAACAAGAGCCAGAACCTTCATTGTACCTGCAAGAACAGACCAACACCCGCGTCAGATTTTACACATGCCTAATCTCGCACCGCTGACAGATGATTAGAATGATTTCGTGATATCACGATGTTACCATGAAAGGACCGGCCACGACGCCGCACGATGCCCTGCTTAACGTAATACTTGAAATACTACTTAAGAAAAAACATTAAATTAAGTTCATTTTTCCAAATTTATAGAGGAAGAGTGCGCGAGCAAAATATCGTCAGGAGGTAGACTTACCAGTGATAGTACTTCTCAGGAGGTGTAGATAGAGAGTAATCTGCAAGTGTGAGTGCTGGGTCACATCGGCGCCTTGCCTTATTTATACGTGGAGAGTCGCCGACGCGTCTCTCATTGACCTACATCGCGACGCCCGTTGATTGCGATTAAAAAATTCCCTTCGGATGCCGTTACGAGCGTAAACACATCGCCCCTGACCCTCTAAACAGTCTAACCGGAGGCGACGCCGGTGGCATGCTTCTGTTCTCGCCGCCACCCGCACCTCCTTTGTCATGTTTGAGCTGCGACGGTGAAACGAGGTAACAACGGCGCACCGCGGTGACACGACGTTTGACATTGATTTGAGATGTGCTAAGTAGCGTATATGTAGCCTCGACGGCGCCGCTAACTCGTTGTTGAAATTGAAAATAAATCGGAATTTTTTTAAACCCAATGAACAAAATATCGATCATTTATACGAATGGGGTTATCATTTATAGATTATTAATCGTTGTATATATATATATATATATAGAGAGAGAGAGAGAGAGAGAGAGAGAGAGAGAGAGAGAGAGAGAGAGAGAGAGAGAGAGAGAGAGAGAGAGAGAGAGAGAGAGAGAGAGAGAGAGAGAGAGAGAGAGAGAGAGAGAGAGAGACGACGAGACGACGGAGGGAGGACGGAGGAGGGTAAGGGAGGGACGGGAACGGGAGGGTTAAGGAAGGTTAGGGAGGAGGAGGAGGACGGGAAGGTAAGG
>NW_014578150.1:86359-102912 GCF_000485595.1 Priapulus caudatus
AACTAAATTAACGTTAACGTTTTAAACTTAACTAACTAAGAAATAATACGTATACTATTATACGTAGTAGGTTAGTATATTATATATTATTATAGTTAGTATATATATATATATATATATAGAGAGAGAGAGAGAGAGAGAGAGAGAGGGGGGAGGGAGGGACCGGGAGGCGAGAGGGAAGAAGAGGGTGGATCGGAGTCAGAGAGATGAAAATAGCAACACTTCTTCAGACACTTAGCGAGGCAAGCCAAGCTGCGCTTCGGTGGCGACAGATTCAACCCGTCATCGACGGCAGCTGCTGAACCTGACGTCGCAAACGATTCCGTGTACAATCTACACGCACACGCGCGCAAGCTGCGAGCTAACGTGTTATTTGTCGTGCTTTTAGTTGGTCAGTTTGTTAGTTTGTCGTTTACTTGCTCGTGCTTTCCGCAGTGCATCCAGGACGTGAAGCACTGGTTCACTGCATTGCCGCATTTGAACAGAGAAAAATCACCTGTCTCGTGACAGTCACCGATGTACGGGCGGGTTACCGGGAGGAAAGATCAATAGTCAATCATCGATACTGCGTCGATCGTTCTTCGCGCTCTATTCGTTTGCATCCGTCACTGTCGCTCGGGGCGAGGTGGCGAGGGGAAGGATATATACACTTCGGCGGCGGTTTCCTTGTGTTTTTCTTGCTCGAAAAATGCAAAGCAGAGGCCGCGCCTGATCTTGCCGCCAGCGGCTATCGCGTCAACGCGTTTCATTTTGCGACCGTAACGTCGTGTTGCCGTGTCCTTGACGCGTCGCACCCACTGCTGTCGCGGGGTGGCCATCTGCCCCCGGCGAGGGGTGTGTAGGGTGAGCACACGCAGCGCGGCCGCGGTGTCGTCCAACATCAGCCAATCACGACGAGGCTCGCGGTCCGACCGTCAGCGTCAACTAATAACATTCGCAGACCGTCTGGCGTGTGTCGATTACCGGCGCGGATATACATGTGAAGCGAACCGCCTCGTGCCTTGAGGTGGTGTACAACGGTAGAGGGTGTCCATAGGTAGTAGGCCTGAATAAAAGCATCGAACACAAATTTATTAAAAATACTACTAAGAGAGTTTCGGCGCATACACGACATACACTTTCTTAATGCTAAATCGCTGCAGATTCAAAGAGAAATCTTTACTCAAAACATTTGCCAGATTGTTTTCGAGAATTTCCAGCATGTAGTCGAATCCCGTTTTAACCAAAAAAATGGCCCACCGGTCACCATGACTACACCACTTAACGGAATGACACAATTACACGACCAATCTCACTTCCAATGCCTTCTAGGTGTCCACGATGCATCCACCTTGCGTGCATAATGCAAATTAGTGCACTCTAGTTCAGAATTTTACCGTAAAATTTTTCAAAAGAAAGCTTTTTTCCAAAGAACCGCCTCGGTCATTGAGCGCGCAGGTAACGGTGGCGACGTCACGTAAAGGGACAGCCGGGGCGATTAGGCGAGGACAGGGGACCGCATTTCTGACTCCTGCGCAACTGTTCGCACGGCCTTGTTTCCCTCTTCTGCGCAGGTTCGTGATCATCGTGAAACGGGGCAAAATCGCACGTGTGAGCCTACGGGCTGCGCCGATAGGAAATCATCGAAGGGATCGACATCGAATGTGTGATTTTGCTTCATTAATCGATTATTGGTTTGTTGTCGATTGATTCGGCGTAATCAAGTGCGTTCGGTCTAGCGCGGAATCAGCATATGATCAATGTCGTGTTCAGCAAACTGGCTCTGGTTGCCGATTGGATAACATATAGCTATTATCAGGGGGTTGATAATGACAAATTGTTTTGTCATTATTAACCCCTGCTATTATATATATGACTTCACGTACTCATAGTGAATTCATAGTAAACTATACGTTACTAAGGTACCGTTTGAAGACTAGGCCGACTAACATTTCACCCCCCCCCCACACACACACCCACAAAGACAGTTTGCTACATTTACTAACATCATATTTACACGCGCGAGCGCACACGCACACGCAGGGGCTCACGCACACGCACAAACACAAAACGGTTGGTCGCGCATCGCAGTAGCAGTAAATTTCCAGTCGCGTTAGCTTGAAAGTTGAAGTGACCTTGAACGAAAACGAGGTAGCTCTTCTCATTGTAAATCACTGCTTGCGTGTGGCATTAAGATCCGAGTAGGCGACAGGGTGCTGCGATTGTGACAACTGTGGTGACGCCTCCGGGTTCACATCTGTCAAGCAGCGAGCACCGTTAGCCGAAAATACGGCCTGGATAGGCGGCTATAACATTTAGCCTCGTAACGGGAAGGAGGGCGTAGCAAGCACGTGGAAAGCACGTGGTGGGATGAGGGAAGACTGCATAGCAGCATATTATCAAGATCTAATTATACCTATATAGCTATAATAGGTATTATTAGCTCTTGTTATTATTGATAGTAGTATCAACCGAATTTTGTGTTCTATTGGTAGAGAAATCTATCGATGATTTGCTCGTAGACGAACAGAATGTAAATAGTGTACTATAGAACTATATGACATAGGGAGTGCAGGGCATAGATTTTAACAGGGGAGGGGGAGGGAAGCTATATGAGAGGTATAGAGCAATGAGGGTAGCGCATGAATTGGAAAGGAGATGGGGTATGACGCTATAGGAGAGGTAACAGGTGGAAGAATTATCCAATTATTATGGCAGGGAAAGTATGGAGAGTGTATGTATGATATTATCAGGAGTAGATAATAGGGAATTATTATCTACTCCTGATATTATCTACTCCTGATATTATCTACTCCTATTATCTACTCCTGATATTATCTGGCTGAGGTGTTTGCTGCTGTTATCCCAGTAAGAGTCATACGAACTGCTGCCGCATTACGGCGTTACAACTTACAGACGCGGATTGATGCATTGCGGAACCGTATCATCATATTACAGCGCCGTATATCATTGTCTATTGTTATATATTATTCTATATGTATAATATTATATGTATTATATGTATTATATCAGGAGTCTATCAAAAGGAGTAAGGCACGCTAAAACCGGCAAAATTCAACATTTAGTAGCCTTAGTCTACCTATGATTTATTGTGTTTACCTCGATAAACTTGAGCTCAAGTATTGCCTTAATCATTAAACTTTATCCGTGTCTAATCGTTGGTCTCATAAAAATGACAAATCCGGAGATATCGGTTCAAACGTACAATGTGGTTTTATCAATTTACATCGCTTTGTGATGATCAGTGAACCGAAACATAAGGGCAATGCTTTTGAAGGCCCTCTATCGTTTAGCAATGCAAACATAGCAAAGAACTAGCGAGGTTTGCTAGGGATTTCGGAAAGTTAAACACGACGTGGTGTTATTGATGCTATTTACATTAGAAATAAAAAATTTCACATGTTTAGTATTTTTATCCATTTTATTTGTTCTTAACAATATTGTTCATAACATGTAATTAATGTCATTCGACATGGCCTATAATAACAACAAGGCGTGTTTAACTTTCCGAAATCCCTAGCAAACCTCGCTAGTTCTTTGCTATGTTTGCATTGCTAAACGATAGAGGGCTTTCAAAAGCATTGCCCTTATGTTTCGGTTCACTGATCATCACAAAGCGATGTAAATTGATAAAACCACATTGTACGTTTGAACCGATATCTCCGGATTTGTCATTTTTATGAGACCAACGATTAGACACGGATAAAGTTTAATGATTAAGGCAATACTTGAGCTCAAGTTTATCGAGGTAAACACAATAAATCATAGGTAGACTAAGGCTACTAAATGTTGAATTTTGCCGGTTTTAGCGTGCCTTACTCCTTTTGATAGACTCCTGATAATATTATATGTATATAATATGTATATTATTGTATGTTGTCAAGTCACGTCAAACCATGAGCCGCAGTATCATTCCACTAGAAATCATGGCTTTCGCTGCTATTAAGTGCCCGGTGATGCGCTGATGCACGCGCGCTGCTGCATTTTGGTGGCGACCAGACGCGTGTATGCGCTTTGCGGGGATCGAGGCTGCTAGGGAGGAAAGGAAAATTGTTCACGAGGTGGCGCGCTGGGCGCCACGTCCGCTCTCACGTCGCGGTAGAGTAGCAAAAGTCGAGGCGGTTACCATGGCGACCACAACGTGGCGTCAGCGCTTTCCCCATACGTCTCGAGCTGGGTTCACACTCGTCACCCCATAAAAACATTCTCCATACTCCGGCGGAGTATGTAACGAGGAAAAAGTTAAAGGAGTAGCGCACACTATTTATATTTACAGAGTTCGAAGAAATCGTTTGACATTTTGACAAAACAAATCGATAGTTGGAACGTTAGCGTGTCTCGTCTACCGGCTGCTTGGCTGGGGTGGAACTCCGCATGACAGGGAGCAGCAGCAGTAGCGCGTTCATTGGCCGCTGCCTCGGGTGATACTCCATTAGGAGTGATCCCAACTTTAATGTCATTAATGGTCATAATAACATATATGGTCATGGTCATATATTAGTTTGTGGTTTAATGTCATTTAGGTTAGGGTTAGGGTTAGGGTTAGGGTTAGGATTATCAATCATTAATCATTAATCATTAATCATTAATGATATCAAAGTTGGGAACACTCCTAATGGAGCGTTAGCCGCTGCCTCGTTCACTGCTGCGAGCGATGACGCGACGCCTCAGTAGCAGACGATGATTTCTCACTCTTCGTGCGTCACAAACCATTGTTTGTGTGAGTCCTGCTAGCTCGCTTTCGCCCTCCTCTCTCTCTCTCTCTCTCTCTCCTTCCCCTCCTCCTCTTTCCTCTCTCCTCTCTCCCTACTTGCCATTCGCTCACAGCGGCTCACTTTCTCTCCTCTGCCTCCCTCTCCTCCCTTCTACTCCCTCTGTCTCTCTCTCTCTCTCTCTCACGAATTTATATGCGCGTAGTTGCTGCGACCGCGGTCAAAGGTGGCGTAACGCGGCATTCTCTCGCGAGCAACCACGAGCGTAACTTCCTGCCCTTTGTGTCGACGATCAGGCTAGATAGCTGGTGGCTGCCCGCGCGCGATTTGCGTTGTTCGGCGGTGTTTGTTTGTCGTGAGGTTCGCCACATCCTGTCGTCGACCTCAGCGTGGCAGGCTACGCACACGCACGCGCGCGCACGCACGCACGCAAGTACGCACCGCTGCGCGAACATTGATACATACATGAGTACGTAACACAGATTATATTTGAATTATTTGATCAACTTAGATTATCTTCACAGGTAGGCAGGCATATAGATAAATGTATTATGTTATATAGTATAGACGACATTGTAAGAGTATGACAGGTGGTGGATCAACTCCCCCTACCCAGTACCAGCCCGCCCGTGTGGTGCTGGATGAATTCCCTTGGTGGGGTGGGGGGTGGGGGGGGGTCCAGGCAGCGAGCAGAGCTGTAGAGTGGGGCCGGGGGCCGTTGTCCGAAACATCATAAATAGAATATGGCTATCGTGCGTTCAATATGTCATAACCGTTGTACAACACTTTGTTTCAAAATGTATGCCATATTAGAAATGCGATGTAACTATTTATGATCTCAACGGGTTACAATGTCACAATGTTATCAGGAGTGCATAATATATATATATATATATATATATATATATATATGTATTATTCATTCCTGGTGTTATGATAACAACATGTCCTTGGACGTTGCTCGACATTGTCAGGCTCATTGCTGTGGTCAATCGCACTACTACTACTAGTTAATACTACTAGTTAATACTACTAGTTAATACTTCTAGTTAATACTACTAGTTATGGTTTGGATTAGGGTTATGGTCGCGGGTACCCAATCGTCGCTCCTGTGACGAACCCAACTTTTACGACTGTGTTCCGTGAGCACTACTGAGTCAAATTTCCGCGTAGCCACTTGCCGTGCTATAGTAAAATCGATCTCTTGTGATTGCCTTGTCGAACTCGGCGGTGAGGCAGCAGGACATCAAACAACGACTGCTGCTCGGATATTCCCGCGAGTGCCTGAAATTTTTTAGTGAAAAGCCAGCTAGCGGCTCAGTACATGTGTGTGTGTATGTGTATGTGTGTGCGTGCGTGCGTGCGTGTCTGAGTTCGTGCGCGCGTACTTAACGATCTACGATAATCTTGGCATGTGGATGAAGGATTGTGTGAGCATACGTCGTGTTAGCAGCGTTAGCATAGCCATCAGCCTGCCATTATTCTGCCGTCGTTGTGCATGCTGCGTAACTCACCTGCTGCCGCGGCGAGACATGTATGCGTAATTCCTGTTTTATATGCGTCGTGGTGCACTCATTAGGGTCCTGCATCCTGTGCCTGCCCGCAGCGTGAATGCATGCCATTTCTGAATGGTTTTAGAACGGTGCGAGCACTTACGTGTGATGTTAGGAGTGCAAGAAGTCGATATTCGTAATAATACTAATAATAATAATAATAATGCTCACTAGGAGGAGGAGGGGAGGGGAGAGGAAGAAGAGTAGAAGGAGGGTGATGAGGCGACGCGGTAGAAGGAAGGAAGGGCGTACTAGTGTAAAGCAGCTACGCCAACAGTAAATTTATGATTTTGATATGTGTTTCTATTGTGTAATGCAGACATTTTTCAGCATTTTGCAAATATCTATAATGCAGGTGATATCTTGAAATTTCGGTGGAAATCTGTTTAGAATTCGCACTCCTTTTCGTTAGCGATGTTGTTTACATGTTTATTTGTGTTTATTTGTATGCAGGATACGGGAGATGAAGTTGATTTAGATTTGGACATCATGCTTGACATTGAAGATGAGTCAGAAAGACGCCATTTTCTAGAGGTAATCCATTGATCTTCAGGGCATTAATCTGATAATCTACATTGCAATAATCAAGTAAACTATGCGCCATATGTCCGTGGTGTGTAGCGATACTGGTTAACCTCGCGCAACCAGAGAAATTGCATTTAACAGCGTGAACATGAAAGAATATCTTTTTATTTTTAGTTTAAAATGAGAAAAAATTTGTTTGATCTCCTCCGGTACGCTTTAAACTATAATTTATGGCACGTTGTTTTGATTTCGTTGCGCGTAATAAACGCCCGAGTTTGTTTAACGACTTCCTCGGTTAAGAAAACAATCGTTCTTATGCACAACGGCAACAGAATCGTTTCCGTCTCTCCGTCAAAGCCTGCAGTGAAGCGGTTGCCATGCCAACTGCTGTTTCCACGGTTCTCGTTTTCTCTGCTTCAGAAACTTCTGGTCGATGCGAAGCGGCCGCGCCAGGATGTAAACGTGAGTGATGGCAAGCTGTGGTTGAACTGTATTGCCATCGTATGATGGCAAGCTGTGGTTTAACTGTATTGCCATCGTACGATGGCAAGTTGTGGTTGAACTGTATTGCCGTCGTATGATGGCAAACTGTGGTTGAACTGTATTGTCATCGTGCAATGGCAAGCTATGGTTGAACTGTATTCGTATGATGGCAAGCTGTGGTTTAACTATATTGCCATCGTACGATGGCTGCAAGCTGTGGTTTAACTGTATTGCCATCGTATGATGGCAAGCTGTGGTTTAACTGTATTGCCATCGTGTAATGGCAAGCCATGGTTTAACTGCACTGTCATCGTATGATGGCAAGCCATGGTTTAACTGTCATCGTATCAGGGGTGTCATAATATAGATATATTTTGACACTCCTTATCGTATGGTGGCAAGCTGTGGTTTAACTGTATGGTCATCGTAGAACGATACAGCTGTGTGTGTGTGTGTGTGTGTGTGTGTGTGTGTGTGTGTGTGTGTGTGTGTGTGTGTGTGTGTGTCTCTCTCTCTCTCTCTCTCTCTCTCTCTCTCTCTCCTCTCTCTCTTCTCTTCTCTCTCTCTCTCTCTCTCTCTCTCTCTCTCTCTCTCTCTCTCTCTCTCTTTCTCTCACTCTCCTCTGTGTGTGTGCGTGCGACCCAGTGCGTGCGTGCGTGTGTGTGTGTGCGTGCGTGCGTGCGTGTGTGTGTGTGCGTGCGTGCGTGCGTGCGCCGTCTGTCTGTCTGTCTGTCTGTTTGTCTGTCTGTCTGCTTGTTTGTTGTCTGTCTGTCTGTCTGTCTGTTTGTCTGTCTATCTGTCTGTCTGTCTGTCTGTTTGTTGTCTGTCTGTCTGCTTGTTTGTTGTCTGTCTGTCTGTCTGTCTGTCTGTCTGTCTGTCTGTCTGTCTGTCTGTCTGTCTATCTGTCTATCTGTCTACATGCACGTGTGCGTGGGTGTGTGCGCGTGCGTGTACGTGCGTGCGTGCGTGCGTGCGTGTCATTTGACGACTGTGCTTTGTTTGCATTTACAAGTTGTAGCTACTTAAGGTGTACGGTGGATGCATGGGACATGCAATACATCAACAATGCGTACATCAGTGCAAATAGATAGTACAACGATGCAAATAGATAGTGCATACATCAAAGCAAATATGCAACACATAGAACATGGCAGTGATGTAAATAAACATTGCGTCTAACGTGGTTTGGGGTTACAAAGTGGCAGCAAATCCCACGTTCCGGCCCAAACCTGAAACGCGGGTATGTGTTGGCTCATTGCAGACGAGAAATACTTAATAAGTGACCTTCCATTGGGCGAAGCGCCTCAGACACACTAGGCGATTTTTTCTGACGACTAGTTGCGCGACTTTATCGCCCGATAATTCTAGTGAGACTTGATCGCGCGAGTCGAGTGGACACATTACGCGATTTTTGACGGCGAGTTCCTACCGCCACCTACCGCGCACTACCGCCACCACGTAAACGAACAAAATGGCAGCGTCCAGTAAAAAGAAAAAAAATCAGAAAAAACGGAAAATTGGAAAAAAACACGGCAGTTTATGTTACTATAAGAAGAATAAGGAGGCGAAGAAAACGGTGGGAGAACCACTGGGTTAAACCCTGGGTTTGTCATCGACAGACGTATGGGGTGTTCAACAATTTAATAAATGAATTGAAGACCGAGGACCCCGGTCGTTACCACTCATACATGACCTTCACGGCCTCCTTCGTTCTGAGTACAGGGACACATCGTATAAGAGGAGATTCACCTCCCACAAAGTGATCAATTCTGCCACTTTGTCGGAGGACCACGTTGACTCCATGGAAGCTGCCATTTTGTCTAATTACGTCAGTATCATTGAACAACACTGATTGGCTGGTGAATTTTTCAGTCGGGTTAAAGTGATCGACGAAGTGGACACACTAGGCGACTGAAGTGCGATTGATTAAAAAGTCGCGCGATAATATCAAAACGTTCTGATCGATGCGATCGAATCGGGCGACTAAGTCGCCGCTGTAAATCGTCGGTCGCGGTGATGGACACACTAGGCGATTTTGCCAAGCGACTTTACTCGCTCGATTAGATCGCATTAAAAATCGCCTAGTGTGTCCAGGGCTTTACGACACCCGGTAAACCCGTTCTCAGCGTAAATCTCAATCCAGGAATATGCCAACGGGATATCATAGTGGGCAGAAGCCACCTGGGAGAGGCGTACGGGAGAGTACTGTAAGCTCTGGCAGCCCCGCGTGTTTTAGTGCTTCATGTGTCTCTCTGTGGCTTCTACTATGAGCAGTCTCTAAACTTGGCAAACACTAGGTAATATAGTGGGTTAGAAATGCTCACCCCTCGTGTTTGCAAAGCGTGACTGTTTGTTCACTTGCTTTCCGGTATTGATGATTTTTGGATGGGGGGGTGCATGCCCCCCCCCCCCTTCCCGTGATCTGCCAGTGCAATCAGCCAGCAGCGGCGCAGGCGGAAACGGTGAAGAAATCGAAGAATATTCGATTGGCGGTATTCGCTTTCGTCGCGAGTGAATAACCCCTTTTCACCGCGCGCAATTCACGCAGCCGTTCCGAAACTCATCGTGGTGACTTGCGAGTAGGCAAGGCAGGCATACACGTGTTACGACGCTTACACCTGTGCACGTGTTCATATAGGTGATGCGATCGCCGAACCACCGCGCACACGTGGGTGACGTGCTCATTCTCATTTTACTTTAAACTGGTGGGCTCGCTTGCCTGCTCAGAAATACGGCTGTGTAAAACCTGAATGTTCATAGAAAGGGCTGGAGGTGATGAAGTCTGCAGTTAACACCGGAGAGGGCACTAACACCATGCTGTAATCAAGGTTGTAACACGCACATAGCCAGACATTGCGTTATCTCCGACGCGTTTCTTTTCTATTTCTTCAGAAATTCATCGTCGACTGCCTAGCGAAGGCAAAGACGTTGTAGGGCTTCACACGAGAGGGCGCCAGCGCTGCGGCTGGTCGACAGCGAGTGCAATCCGGATTACATACTCACAAAGAATTGCAGTGTCAGACGGTGGGATATTTCAGCAGGCACAGTCGCGTGTGTGTTATCAGTGGGAGTTATAGTGCAAACCTGTCTATCATAATATTGATCTACGTGAGTGCGTTTGCTGTGTCTATAAGCTCCTGTTATAAGTGTACACACGCGCGCGCGCCGGTAGAGGAGTCCCTGTCCATCCTAGCCGCTCGGGACAACCCTCGAGATCTCAATCAACACCAAAAAGTTATGATAGTCAGCCTCGCCCATCATAGATGGGTTCTGTTTCTATGTACGTGGTTTTCAGTTGGACCTTCTAGACATAATACCGTGGCCAGTGTCATCCGGTCAGGTTCCAAAGCAGAAATTCGCATTCAGTTTACTGTCGTGTCGTGTTTGTTTTTCAAATAGCAACGATACATTCAATAAGAGAATGATGCGATCTTGCGTATATACCTCGTATATCATAGTTCTAGGGCTGAGTAAAGTTCCAAAAACCCTTCATAGCCTTAACTCTTTCTGAAGAACTCTGTCGCAGTTTTGTAAATGACAAATTAGATGCGTAGGTATCGTGGCTGTATTGTTTATAAGGCTTTACCAAGCCCTAAAGCACGTATCGACAGGGTATTGCAAATGACGTAGTATTTTATATATTGTTGGTTTACCGTTCTACCTTTAGTTTACTATGCATGGAAAACGAAAAAAAATTGTGACAACATTTCCGTCGAAAGTTGAAAAACGCGAAAACTCGATGTTGAAGCCCTCTCGATTCGTGAACTTCACGAAGTGACTGCAACGTCTGAAGGTTGTGAGCGCATCGGTTGTCGCGATTCTTACGTACACGTGCAGCGTGTAAAGAATGTTCCCTATTTATATTCAAAACGCGAGGTGGCAGCGGTAAGGGCGTGCTATCGGCGGGAGATCTATCCTCGGTGTCGCAGTCGTGTGAGTGGCAGCGGTAAGGGCGTGCTATCGGCGAGAGATCTATCCTCGGTGTCGCAGTCGTGTCAGTGGCAGCGGTAAGGGCGTGCTATCGGCGAGAGATCTATCCTCGGTGTCGCAGTCGTGTCAGTGGCAGCGGTAAGGGCGTGCTATCGGCGAGAGATCTATCCTCGGTGTCGCAGTCGTGTCAGTGGCAGCTTCCTTCGAGTCGCGCACGACGTCGGAACGCGAGGTGGAGGAATTGAGAGGTGCTGGGGAGCTGCCAGTTAAGAGACAGTAGCGATGTGTTGTCGGGAAGCAGTAGCCACTGGCGCCCACAGGTCTTAAGAAAGTAGAAGCACAGAAGGATAAAATCCTCAATGATAATAAAAAGCAAGCGCCGTAGGCGCGTTGCATGCATCTGGGGGCATGCCCCCCTGAAAATTTTTGAATTGTAGACGTCTGGAGAAGCAATCTGGTGAGTCTTGCGAGAGAGATTTATGATAAAAATGTAGGGAAAATTTTTTTTAACTTAAAATTTACAGTGCTTCTATCTGCGGGCGCCACTGGCAGTAGCAACGTGGTAAGTAATGTAGCAGCGTAAACCGCCCCACCCGCTCGTTGTTACCGCACGTATCGCTCGTCTTACGTGCGAGAAACCAAGATGGCGACCGGATCCGAGACGGGATGCGTTTGCCGCGTGGTCGTTACGCCCATGCTAGATCTCGTGAGGCACGCGAAGTGAATCTCGTGAAGTCTTTGCGCCGAATGTAGTGGTAGAACTAGGGAAATCCCTTTCACTTTCAAAAGTCTTATACTACCTTACGCGTATTCGTAGACTGTGCTCCCTCCCCTTCGTTCGTGTTCATTCTTTGTTGCTGCATGACTGGAAACGGGGTGAAACGCCAACTGTTACTTGCTTCACGTTACAGACCGTGGTTTTTTTAAATTATGCAATAGTGTGCTGACTCGTGAGTGTTATCGTGAGCCTACGTGTACCGAATATTCAATATACATAGGTTAATAGTACGAGTAGGTGCCGTCCGATGGCGCCACATGCACGTGTTCTGTAAATAACCTATCACAATGTGACGTTGTTTGTCTGTCAGTGTGTATGTGTGCTGGCCTGTCTGCTAGTTGGATAGATTACCTCCTAGTTGGCGTAATAGATAGATGCACGCGCACCTAGATACACCGCGGTGGCCGCCGTCAACGTGCAAGTGAATGTATCCAGCGAGACATCATCGAATCATCAGCGATTGTTTCCCCCGATCTTCCTGTCGTTTCCTGAGGCTCATTGACAGAAACATTATAAACACTTCACGGACAGACGTTATGACATTTTTGAACGGACGTTGTCATAACTATTATTATGTTTCTAACAACGGTCTCAGAACAGTTACTGAAATGCTATTACAAAAGCGTATATTGAAAATCTTAAGTCTTAAATATCAGTGTTTCGTACTGTGTGTGTAAAAATAATCGGAATTATTTAAACTTGCAACAAAATTCATTACCAGAATGCTTAAGCCAAGCTTGTAGGAAAGCCACCGTGCTTCCATGTAGTGGTCGAGTTGGTTGTTAGTTCGTTGTTTCCGGAATGGACATCTGATGCGATGAACCTACATAATACGTTTTTATGTGGTTTTTTTTTAAAGTTTTGTGTTGCAAATATATTTACAGGTATATGTAGAGAAAAGGTTTAATTCCATCTCGGTGTAGCAGCTGCGATAGAACGGCAATAATCTCGTAAGGTTAACGCGTTGGCAGTTTTTCGAGTACTGAATAATTGACAAAAATCTCGAATTGAGATTAATTGGCCGGTATGCTAATTGTGAAGGAAATCCAGTGTGCGTGTTTTAAATGCATTTTTAGTCAAATTCGCTGATCGTGTGTATTAAGTGTGTTTACAAGGTGATCAGTAAATCGAGATGAAATATAACCGGAGGATCTGTATTTTTTTCGCATGCTCATGTGTCATCAACGAAGCGGCTAACAGTAATACGAGTGAGTTTGTATGCAACTCTTTATTTTGATTTAGTTCCATTGCAGTAGCATGAATCTACTTACTTAAGACAAGTTCAACTTATTACAAAGAATCAATAAATTAATCAAACGTATTTTCAATATTTTGTGCGGAAGCGTTAACTTGAAGGAACGCAATTTGTGCGGAAATGTGCTCTCCCGCACGCTCGATGGCGCCACTATACGGCATGCATTAGGAAATACCGTTTACATTGTAAATTAAATCTAAATTATATGAATTTCGTGTGAATACCGCAAGATTGTATACGGTCTTTGATAAGAAAGGTCAGATATAATAAATATATATAGCGATACTAGATTATACGCTCTTTACATCATTCTACGTTCTCGGCAATACCCTACAGCTATAAGTGTCAACGTTAAAAAATACGAACAAATGTCTCCTTGGAACAATAAACGCAATAACAGTTCACAATACTAATTTTACTAGTCTCGGTATACAAAATATACATCAAAATGGCAAATCGTACGCAGTGAACTAGCCTTACTATATACATTACAACAACATTTACAAGAAGGTAGCAATTCGTATTTCATTACACAGAAGCGGTTTTCTAGTGAACAAATGTGATTCTAGAACCTAATAATAAGAATAATAATAATAGTAATTATTATTATTATTATTAATAGTGGCGGCGGCGGCGGCGGCGGCGGCCTTGGTGGTAGTATGGTAGTGGTAGTAGTAAGCACTTACGATATCACAATTATTTTTCATGACCCGTTATTTTTTACGAACATTATAAATAGCACGAGTCTGCTCGTTGTTAAGCAGGCTCCTCACTCGGCGTCACTAGTCACTGTAGTCATGCGCTCACTAGTCGTTGGTTTTCCAGTTCCGTCTTCGCTCTCACTATGCTGTGATGTCTCCGCTTCTGGTGCGTTTGTTTTCTCGTGCCGTGTTTTCTTGTGCATGCCTGAAACACCAGCACAATTTCAGTTATTACCGGTCTACGTCATTCTCTCTCTCTTTCTCTCTCTCTCTCTCTCTCTCTCTCTCTCTCTCTCTCTCTCTCTCTCTCTCTCTCTCTCTCTCTCTCTCCTCTCTCATCTCGCTTTCTCTCTCCTCTCTCTCTCTCTCTCTCTCTCTCTCTCTCTCTCTCTCTCTCTCTCTCTCTCTCTCTCGCTCTTTCTCTCTCTCTCTGTCTGTCTCTTTTCTGGCTCCCTCTCACTGTGTGTGCGCGTGCATACGCGGGTGCATGTGTCATGACACAGTAAGTAAGCACGGGCGCGCACACGCGTTCCTATTTCCTACCCCAATCTCTTGCTTGCTCTCTGTGCCTGCTTCACTCCCCTCCCATCTTTCCCTCCCCTCTGCGGGCTGCCGCGCACGTTAGTGGTCGGTTCATTCTGTTTCATCTCATTTTATTTCACTTCATGTATTTCTGTTTGCTGTTTTCATAACTGGAAGCCTTCAAGCTGTCGGCAGTTGATTATCTTACCGAGTAGCCACGGAGCGCACGCATCCTTTTCTTCGTTCTCAGCATTTTGCTTGATTGACTCCGGTAGAGGGAGCGAGTGTCGCACCATCGCTCCGTACAGACCGTATTCAGCCATGACCGTACTCTTTCCCCACGTCTTCTCTGTCTTTCTCCACTTCGCGCGTCTGTTCTGGAACCACACCTGTAACACAAAGTATAACGTAATTGTAATCGCGTATAATGCACAATTCTGTTCAACAATTCATCATCTTTAATAAATTTAATGAGAACTGATTATCAAAGTAAGCGTGTATGTAACGTATCCGGTCCGCATGAAAATGGATATTATATCAACCGCATGTCCTATAGTGAAGCATATATGACACCAAACATAGGGCTTGGTGCGTAGGTTGCGACAGTAGGTCTGCCAATTTGAACCATCACGAACATGTCACTTATGCACATGTCGCACATGTCGCACATGTCACAACATGTCGTACATGTCACAACATTTTGATAGGTGTGCATCGCTATGCTCAGATATAACTCGAAAGACATTACATTGCTTGACATAGCTTACAGTGATAAAGGCAGGAGTCTATCAATAGATTATTGATAGACTATAGTCTATTGATAGACTCCTGATAAAAGTATAGAGCCACGCAATAACATGACTACTCTGCGCGTACGTTGCTATAACGACTATACACGTGACGTACCTGGATGCGATCCTCGCCGATGCTTGTCGCCTGTGATAGAGCCTCGCGCGCGGCTACATCCGGGTAGTGCGCCTCTTCAAACGCCTCCTCAAGGCTTTTCACCTGTTCCGGTGTGAACACGGACCTAACGAAATACAAGCGTTCATATGTGATTCTACGATTATAGACACGCCTACATTTAAAAAAGACATTTTATCGAACGCAGAAGAAAGATCGCACCGATTCATCATCGCTCGATTCTGTGCGCAATACATTTGTTATTTCGCCGTAGGTTTGGACCGAGTTTAATATTGGTCGCTGTTGTTGTTGTTGTTGTTGCTGTTGTCTTCGTGGTTGTTGTCGTTGTTGTTGTTGTTTTTTTGTCGTTGTTGTTGTTCTTTCTTCTTGTTCCGGATACAATTGCCATTGACACTCTATCATTCTTACAGTTTAGATATAATGCAATATAACCAATGCCGTTGAATTTAACGTCAAACACACGCACACACATGCACGTATATAGTATGATATACTATATTATATATATATATATATATATTATATATATACATAATTATATAATATATAATATATAATATATATATATATAATATATATATATATTCAGTTATTCTAGTAGTTCAATAGCTATTGCCAGCTAATTGTGTATAGACACGTGTAACTATACAAGCGTCCTGATGTATGCTATCATCACGGTATTATCCGCGTGACGTGTACCTATAAATGTTAGCTCCGTCACTTACCTGTGTCTGCGGGACGATCGTGAATGCTTCGGTGATTGACTCGTCTCGGACGGATTACTATCAACGCGGGACGACGGCGAATCTGAAGCATGATTCAAATTAAAACTCAAAACGATTTACTACGTATCAGGGTGTAAAGAAGAAGTTCTATGATGTAGAGCGAATTGCACATGCAACCTTCGAGTCGGCCACTCCTTAATTGGAAATGTGCATGTTAATTAGATTGAGGTAGAAAAAAATGCGTCGTTATAGAACATGATATTATGTTATCTTGTGTTGTTATCAATAATATTGTGCTAAATGGGTAAATGTTATACAGTCAAATATGAGTAAGCCGCAAGCGTGTATAGTTCTTGTTCGTTTTCTAAACGTAACGTATCGTTATACGATGTGTTTTTGCCGCGATTGGTTATATATATATATATATATATATATATATATATAT
>NW_014578151.1:5000-10189 GCF_000485595.1 Priapulus caudatus
GTGGTATGCAAGCCCGGAGGGTGGGGACGGGGTGGGTGATGTAGAGTGTAGCAAGGCGAGAGGGTGGCGTGAAGGGATAGGTTTGCGATCGGAGAGCTGTACGGCAAGGAGTGGGAAGGGATAAGGTGGATGGCAGCAGGTGTGGAGCAGAGGAACGGTGGGGGAGGGGGAGAGAGTGGAGTGGAGAGGTGAGCAAAGTGGAAAGGGGTGGGCAGAGGATGCGAGTCGTGCGATCGGAGGAGGTGGTAGACCAAGGAAGAGCAGTGGAGGGTGGGTGGAGAGAGACAGTGGTAGCAAGGGAAGGGTGGGCGAAGGATGAGGCTGGATGGAGAGAAGTGGTAGACATCAGGGCAGCGGTGGGGAACGGATGATGGGGGAAACATGAGGAGGTGGTAGCAGAGGAAGTGGGGAGGGTGCGTGGAAACGGACGAGAAGTGTAGCTAAAGAGAAGGGTGGTGAAGAGAAGTGGTAGCAAGGCGGAACTTTGATGACAGAGGTGTTAGGCGAAGGGAAGGGTGGGCGGAGAGGTTGGTTGTATGTAGAGGTGGTAGATGGCCGAAATGGTCGTGTAAAGTGGCGTGGTTAACGGAATAATTCAGGATCGGTGAGTTGGGATCGAACTAGGGGGCCACAAGCAAAAAAAGCGCTGCAAGCAAAATGAGAGTGATTACTATGAATAATAATAATGCAAAAATAATAATAATGAAGGCTTAGTTATTTATGATTATTATTATTCATTGATCCGCGGCCAAGATATGTTATAGACAACAACTTCACATTGTTTATATATTAGGGGTTTTCTTCTTCTCTTATATTCTTGAATAATTAATAATAATAAAAATTATATTATATTTTAGTTTATACTCATCATCATTTAAAGCGGACAACATCCATCACCATGTATCCACCAATCCATCAGATCACATCATCATCCAGCGATGTCAGTTCACTCAACTAACATGCATCCATCATGCATTTGGTCATTATTCATCCTCGCGGACTCAGTGAGAGGACTCGGCGAGCGTGGCAGCCGAACCAGCCGCTTGCGATGATTCGATCACCGGCTGGCTTCGCCTCGTTCGTCTGCTGACGGACGCGAGCCAGTTTTACGGTTACGACCTGGTCTAGCCATGGCTGCGTGCCTCCAGGATGCAGGGTTTCCACCAGTGCTGGCCGGTCAGTAAGCTTACGCACAGGTAGGGAGGTAGAGGAGGGAGAGAGGCAGGAGGTGTTGTGGAGAGGTGGAAGAGGAGAGTGGGAGAAAGAGAAGGAATGGAGGAATGAGAAGGAGGATGAGGAGGAGATGAGGCATGAGAAGGAGGAAAAGGACGATGAGAGGAGAGTAGGTGTGAGAGAGGCGTATGACGGAGAGAAGAGAGAGTCCAGAGGAAGATGAGGAGGGAGAAAAATGCGAAGAGAGGAGTGAGAGCGGAGGAGCGATAGGAGGGGAGTGGAAGAGAATGGGACGGGGGCCAGGAGGTGGCCAAGTGAAGGAACGAGGTGGTGGGAGGAGATGGACAGAGGAAATGAGGAGGAGAATGGGGGCGGTAGAAGTGAGAAAAAAGAGAAGAGAAAAGAAGAGAGAGGACTGAGGAGGGAAGAGAGGAGGAGGGGAGGGAGGGAGGGCAGATTCTCTCTCTAGATGTTCATATGCGATGGTCTTCGCGGCATGAGCGCTGGGCTGTTAGCACTATGTAACGCTGGAGCTAGTGTCAGGTTCATCTGAAAGTGCAGCGTGCTGCGCGGGGGAAGGAGAGGAAGAGGAGGAGGAGGAGGAGGCAGGGGAAGGAGGCAGAGGAGGAGGGTCAGAGTCTCATCTAGCTATATAGTCGTGTCATATGCGGATGGTTTCGTATAGCGCCGGGGCTGGTTAGGCACTATTGTATACGCCGGCGTCAGCGTTCAGTCATGACAGATGTGCAGTTGCTGGCGCGGAGAGAAGGAGGAGGAGGAAGAGGAGGAGGAGGAAGAGTGAGAGGAGCACAGGAGGAGGAGAGAGGAGGAGGGGAAGTGATAGGCAGGAAGGGTCATACTCCTCTGCTCTCTACTATCTGCATATGCGATCGGCGTTTCGGAGCAGTGAGCGCTGGGCTGTAGCTACTGATGTGAACACGGCTGGAGCTAGTGTCCTCATAAGAGTGGCAGTGCGTGCCGCGCTGGGAAGGAAGGAGGAGAATGGGCAGGAGGCGGAGGAGAGAGGAGGCAGGAGAGGCAGAGGCAAGAGTCAGGAGGAGGAGGAGGGTTCAGACCTCTCTCCTCTTCTATATCGTGTCATATGCGATGTGTTTTCAGGTGATAACGCGCGGGCCTGTGTAGCACTATGTAACGCTGGAGCTAGCGCTCCAGTCATAAGAGGTGCAGCGTGCTGTGGGCGCGGGCGGAAGAGGGAGGAGGAGGAGGAGGAGGAGGAGGAGGAGGAGGAGGAGGAGGGTCAGATCTCTCTTCTCGTCCTCTAATATCGTTCCATAATGCGGATGGTTCAGTATACGCGCTTGTCGGGCTGTTAGACTTATATAAACGATGAGCTAGTGTATCACAGTATGAAGAGCTGCAGATGCCGGCGAGGCGGGGGGAAGGAGGAGGAGAGGAAGGCGGAGGTAGAGGAAGGCAAGCAAGGAGGAGAGGAGGGGAGGGTCAGATCTCTCTCTCTATATGTGTCATATGCGATGGTTTCAGTATAGCGCCGGGCTGTTAGCACTATGTAACGCTGGAGCTAGCGTCAGTCATGAAGAGGTGCAGGTGCTGGCGCGGGGCGGATCTTTCACGGAGGGAAGCGTGTGTGAGTACATACATATGTTACTAACATATCTATCTGTATACTATCTATCTACCTATCTATATATCTGTTGATATTATCTATAATATATATATATATATATATATATATATATATATATATCATACGTTCTGTCAGCTGTATCAACTCCTGTGTCAACCTCTGTATCAACTCCTGTGTCAACTTCTGTGTCAACTTCCGTGTCAACTATTGTGTCAACATCTGTGTCATTCTTTGTGTTAGCCTCTGTGTCAACTCCTGTGTCAACCTCCGTGTCAATCTCTGTGTCAACCTCTGTGTCAACCTCTGTGTCAACTTCTGTGTCAACCATGCACGTCTGTGTTGACAGTCGAGGCGGCCGCTGCCGTCATGGCGCTGAGCTGTGCGGCTAGGAGCGCCGACAGGGATGCCGACAGAGCTCGCTTCCTGATCCGCCGCCCCGCAAAGTTCCTCTGTAACTCACAGCAGATGGACGGAGGATTCGGCGACGCGCGCGCCACCGCTGCAGCAATGCAGGTGAGGATGAGGGGCGGATTAGAGAGTAGATGAGATTTAGGTTAGATTATTTGAGATTATATTATTGATTATCTATATTTTTTTATATATAATATCATATTTTCAATATATAAACTCATATTTACTATAAATTATCCCATATTTCTTATACATAATCCCATATTTCCTATATATATATAATTCTATATTTCTTACACATAATCCCACATTCCTATATATATATATAATATAATCCTATATTTTCTTTTTATAATCCAATGTTTCCTATATAT
Source organism: Priapulus caudatus (assembly GCF_000485595.1). Lineage (NCBI taxonomy): Eukaryota > Metazoa > Priapulida > Priapulimorpha > Priapulimorphida > Priapulidae > Priapulus > Priapulus caudatus. The sequence goes on from NW_014578151.1 coordinate 8,565, forward strand.
ATATATATATATGTATATATATATATATATATAATCCTATATTTCCTATATATATTGCATATAACCCCATGGTTTCCCGCGTGCGCAGGCGTTGGCAAGCTGCTGGTGATGACGCATCCACACACTTGGAACTGTTCATCAGCATACTTCAGACTCCTCGGCCACCAGGGGGATGACGGGTCGTTCGGCAGCCTGGCGACGACGCTGGCTGCACTCCGGCCCTACACGGAAGCAGTCTCGTTAGAGACGCAGCGAGCCTGCTGACAGACTCCGCTCGCTACGCTCGCATGTCCTCGCGCTGCCTCAGCGCTCATTGCCCGCTCGTCTCGCCCGCTGCAAATTCCCCGAGTTGTGTGCTGTGTGTGTGTGTGTGTGTGTACCTGTGTGTGGGTGTGCTGTGGTGTGAGCTGTGTGGCTGTGCTTGCCTTGCGTGTGCTGACGTATATATGTGATGGCTGTGCTGCGTAGTATATGTGTTTCGTGTTGTGGTGTGTGTGGGTGGTGTGGTGTGTGCTGTGTGTGTGTGTGTGTGCTGTGTGTGTGTGTGCTGTGTGTGTGTGTGTGTGTGTGCTGTGTGCGTATATGTGCTGTGTCAGTCGCTGTGCCGCCAAAGCGTGGCTTAATTTCGTTAGCAACTTAATTTAATCAAATTAATAAAACAAGAATGGAGCTATATATGTTAATATGGACGAGACACGTGTTTTTACAGAACACTACGTTGACGCCGATGCCCTCTCGTGCTGCTGGCGCACCTTACGCGGTCCAACCGACTACTAACAGACAGAACGGAGGGGAATGAGAACGGTCAGCATGAGCTCTGTTGATAATGTATGGGTGAGAGAATCGTCGTGGGCGCTCTCTCTCTCTCTCTCTCTTCTTCTTCTTTCTCTCTCTCTCTCTCTCTCATCTGCTCTCTCTCTCTCTCTTTCTTATCTCTTATCTCTCTCTCTCTCGTCTCTCTCTCTCTTCTCTCTCTCTCTCCCTCTCTCGCTCCCGCTCTCTCTGTCTGTCAGTCGCTCTCTCTCTCTCTCTTTCTCCGCACTCTCTCTCTCTCTCTCTCTCTCTCTCTCTCTCTCTCTCTCTCTCTCTCTCATCTCCTCCTCTCTCGCTCCCGCTCGATCTTTGTTCTGTTTAGCTCGCTTTCTCTCTCTCTCTCTCTCTCTCTCTCTCTCTCTCTCTTCTTCTCTCTCTCTCTCTCTCTCTCTCTCTCTCTCTCTCTCTGCCTACTCTCTCTCCCCACTCTCTGTTTCTATCCCTCTCTTACTGTGACACGCAATACGACATGTGTTGACAGCTGAAATATTTCTCCTGCGCACACGATAGGTGTATCTTCTAGTATATTTCTGTGCTTCTCTAGTGGGTGATAGTTATACCCATAGTATATATTTCTTCGCTCCGGTATATATATATATATTTTTATTTATATTTAATTTTATTTATTTATTTTGGTATACTGTATTTTTTTTCCGGCAGGTGTCAGGCAACCTGAGCGTGTCGCAGTGGATCATGGCGGAGAACGCAGCGACTCTCTATGACGTCATGGAGCTGGCGGCCATGCGCGATAGCCGCTTCAAGTGAGTCATCGATAGTTAACAATAGAACGTCTTTAAATGGCCCAATAGTCA
>NW_014578151.1:11444-15655 GCF_000485595.1 Priapulus caudatus
GTGTGTGTGTGTGTGTGTGTGTGTGTGTGTGTGTACGTTCATGCATGTGTGTGTGTGTGTGTGCGCGCGCGTGTGTATGTGTGTGCGTGCGTGCGCTCGCGTGCGCGCATGCGTTTTTGGTGTGCGCGCGCGCGGTGTGCGTGTGTGTGTGTGTGAGTGCGCGCGCGCGTGGGCGCATGTAACGGTGTGTATAGCTGTATGTAACGGTGTGTATGTAACGGTGTGTATAGCTGTATGTAACGGTGTGTATAGCTGTGTGTAACGGTGTGTATAGCTGTGTGTAACGGTGTGTATAGCTGTGTGTAACGGTGTGTATGTAACGGTGTGTATAGCTGTGTGTAACATTGTGTCACAGGTTTACTACGGGTCCATCCAAGAACGGACGTTTCATCACTTCCATCAATGACGTCATGTACAACACGGTGAAGCATTTCTATTGGCTGATATTCCACACAGTCAACGATAACATGATGTCACGATTATCCGAGCAGAGTGAGTGTATTACTATATAGTTATACTACTGTAGGATGTATTAGAATATTGTAGCATAGTTGTAATAATGTAGTATAGTTCTAATGTATTATACAGTTGAAATGTAGTATAATTGTAATACTCTAGCTGCGTAGCATAACTTTAATGTATTAGACAGTTGTAACATTGTAGTATAGTTGTAATACTGTAGCAGAGTTGTAATGTATCACATTGCTGTAAAATGGTTGTGCAGTTGTAATACTGTACTATAGTGTTGTGGTGATGTATAGTATTATATAGTTGTAACATAGTAGTACATAGTTATAACGCTGCGGTGCATGTATAGCTGTAACATTGTAGTGTAGTTGTAATACTGCAGCGTATTTGTGATGTATTATACAGTTGTAATAATATAGTGCATATTTATGGGGCCGCCGTACATGTATATGTAGTTGTGACCAGCTTGTGTTCGGCATATTTCAGGTATTGATGACATCATACCTGGCCACCTCGAGCACCTCGTCATCAGATACGTCATGTACGGCCGCCCGCTGCAGATGGATTAATGAGCGCACCTGTGTTGGCGTACCTGCACACACACATGCACGCGCGCGCACGCACACACATACAGCTATACACACCGTTACATACAGCTATACACACCGTTACATACAGCTATACACACCGTTACATACAGCTATACACACCGTTACATACACANGCACACACACACACGCACGCACGAACGCACACACACACACACACACACACACGCGTCGTTACAATCACTTAATTAATACCTGCCAGCGCGTACTATACGACATGAATCAACGACCATCCCCGTGCTGAAAACAAATACAATACTAGGAAGCACAGATATCTCACAATAAATTTATATCTAGTAGACTGTATGTAGATATCTATGTATTAGAATGTGACTCTGTGTTACTAGCATTTACCTCCAACGCTTCAGCTGAGGCCGATATTTTTAGCTTTAATTTTAGTTATTTTTAAATCCTATTACCGTCCGTTGTATTGTTGCACTTCAAGCACCGTGGGCCAGCCTATAGTTCATCTACAAGTGATATGAATAAGCGGACGTTAACTAGTGACAATGTGTTTACGTGTAGTCGGATCGCGTAGTATATGATATCAGAAAATAAATAAAAACAAATTGATGTTTTTATTCCCTCCTGAATATATCCATCCATATACGCGCTCTGGCGTCTGCTACTTTAGCACGTCGCGATACCACGGCGCCACCTAGGGTGAGAACGGAGAGTTTTTAGAAAGGTTTTCATTAACAATAATCTCGGGTTTGCATTTTTCACAACGTTTAGTAGGTTAGTAGTAACTACGTTATTATTATATACCGCGTATTTGTAATGAATCAGTGGCGATAAACAGTGTGCTGAGATAGGTATGCATATTACGAAATCATGACAGATAGCAATTATCGTCTAGATAGAGACACAAATAACATGTCTGCATATTATACAACATATATGCCACGTGCGTGTGTCTGTCTGTCTGTTGCCACGCCTATGCCATTACGATGTCGTAATATGTTTTGGACAGTAATTCATAAAGTGTTGATAAATGAGAAACACAGAGAAAGTGGGTAGACAGAGAGAAAGAGAGACACAGAGCTTATTTCTAGGGTAGGAACATCTTATTTTTTGTAACCGCGCTCAGAATTACAAGAGTGTGCGCTGGCGGCTCCGTAAATTCCATTCACAATCGATTTGATTTCTTAATTTTTACTTCTGTTTTCGACATTTCTTGAATATGAGAAATTAATCCGCGATAAAAAATTCCAGTTTCTGTGATGTCGGCAAGTCACACATTATTACAACCAATGAGAATTGCTTGAAGTGTTGCTATGGTTGCTATGGCCTATATTGTTATGTAATCTTTGATTATGTCTTGCTAATCGATTACGCTATCGTTTACTTTTGCATAAATGGCCTAAAGATTTAAGTACTAATCTTTATTATAATAATTGTTATTATTATCAGTATGATTCTAATTACCTCCGCCAAGGAGGTTATGTTTTTCGCCCCCTAAGTTTGTTTGTCTGCCAACAGGATATCTCAAAAAGTTACGGACGGATTTTGATGAAATGTTTTGAAAAATAAAAATTTGATTTTTTGAACAGGTTGGTCTTGGGCCAAGAACCAATCGATTAGATTTTGGTGGTGATCCGGATCCAGGATTTTTTTCCCAGTACCAGCAAGATGGGGGGGGGCTGTTAAGCTGTGGCGGAGGTTTGCTATCTCTGATTGTTCTTATTGTTATTGTTATTATTATCAGTACGATTCTTATTGTTATTGTTATTATTATTACGCTTTACATTTTTTACTTATTCTTGATCTCCGGTTCATAAAATAAAAGCATATATTATTAGTTACCGTCGTCATCTGTGAAATCTGTGTGCCGCTAATAATGAATCGAAAGTAAAACGAATCCATCGAAAAATAACGCATTGGTGAAACTCACTCGCTCATATCCTCACTCAGACACGCATTTATTATACAAACATATTTACAGCTATACGACTGCTCGCGACCGCGTTTGCATTCACACCCACCAGGTGGCGACGTGCGCAACATCGCTCAGTCTCGAGAGAAATCACATTTATTCACGTGGGACTTGATTATTAAAAATGCAGGAGACGGTATGTGCTTTTTTTATGAATGTATTACCGATACCGACTAAAAAAAATTGAATGAAAAAAAAAGAGGATGAAATGACAGCCAAGAATCTCGCAACACAATGTTGACCTGATGCAGAGATAGATGGCGCCACCGTCTTCAGATCGCGACGTCGTTCACCTGCAGAGATAGATGGCGCTAGCATCTTCAGATCGCACGACCATCCTGACATCTGGCTAGATGGCGCCACTCTCGCCCGGAGTCGCGCTGACGACGACGCTTCATGCGCCGGTTCTCGCCGCCGCCGACCGTCCCACGGTGGCGCCCCCTCACGGGCGCAGCGGCGCCATGCCGAGTCGTGCGCGAAGTTCGTTAGCTTCCTGGATGTCGGGAGCGATCCCCCTGCTGCTGCCGCCGCCGCCGCGACGGTCCCTCTCCCGGGACCGCTCCCGCTTCATCTTCCTGCCGCCGACGCCGCCGCCACCGCCACCGCCGCCTCGCTTCCTGGAATGCAAAGGATGGTCACCACCAGGGGGCGTACGTGCGCGCGAGGTCAACCGTCGAAATATGCGGGAAGATGCGCGCGATCGCAGAAAGAGAACGACAGAGAGAATGTGAGGAGGCCGGAGGAGAGGAGGGTGTGGGAAGGTGAGAGGAGAGAGGGAGAGGAAAGGGGGAGAGAGTGAGAGCAAGAGAGAAAGAGTGAGAGAGAAGGGAGAAGGGGGGAGAGTGAGCGCAAAAGAGAAAGCAAGAGAGAACGAGGGAAATAAAGAGAAGGGAAAGGGAGAGAGAGAGAGAGAGAGAGAGAGAGAGAGGGGGGAGAGAGAGAGAGGAGAGGAGAAGGGGGGAGAGTATTAGAGAGAAAGAGAGGATAAATAGAGAGAGAGGCAAACACAGTTATAGACAGATAGATTGACAGAGAGAGAGAGAGAAGAGAAAGAGAGAGGGAGAGAAAGAGAGAGAGAGAGAGAGAGAGAGATAGAGATAGAAAGAAAGCAAGAGAGAGAAAGAAAGAGAGAGAGATAGATAGAGAGAGAGAGAGAGAGAGAGAGAGAGACAGAGAGAGAGAGAGAGAGAGAGAGAGAG
>NW_014578151.1:16457-21990 GCF_000485595.1 Priapulus caudatus
TATATAGCACTAGTACTAGTAATATATATAGAATACATTTAATTTAAACTTACTATTGCGAGATTTTTGCTCAGAAAAACTAAATACAGCTGAATATAGTCTCACCCGAGAGCGGAAATATCACTGATTACACCAACATTAAAAACACTCTGATTTTATGCAGTTATAGCATAGAAAAATGGATTTGACCACATCATACCAGCAATAAATTTTATCGTATGCCGACTCTCAAAATCACAAATGGCGCCTTCAAACCAAGTGCATAATTATAAAACAAAAGGGCGTGCAATTCTGTGTGGTAAATATTATTGAGTTTTTATGTCAATAATTCGGAGCACTTTCTGTCATTGTCATTCCCGTGTTACTATCTGACTGGTAATCCACAAGCTTCTCTAATAACAGACTTTACGCGGCATTAGTACTATATTCCTGTTACGCTAGTATGCACGTCCGCGTTTACACTCTGACCTGATTTCTGCGGTGCGACTATATGCATTACTGCACCGTGATAGATGTCTCGCGCTACCGCGAGAAAGTCCGAGAGATGGCAAACATAAACAGGACGCAAAATTGTAATCGTCCATGATTTGGTGAATACGAAGGTTCTAAGACATTTTATCGTTACTCTAGACAATTGCTGTTACTCAAGCAATAACGGTAGGTATCATGAAAGTAGGGAAAACACTGGAAAACTCTCGCAATAGTTACTTTAATATAATATAAATATATAATATGATATAATATAATATAATATATATATTATATAGTATTATGTAGTATAATATAATATAGTACACACGAACGCATGCACGCACACACACACACACACCCACACACGCACGCATGCACACACACGCACGCACGCACACATGCACACACACACACACATACCCACGCACGCACGCATGCATACGCACGCACACATGCACGCATGCACACACGCACGCACACACGCACACAAACACACACGCACGCGCACGCACGCACGCACACACACGCGGCGGAGGGGAGGGCCCACCTTCTGGGGGCGGGGCGGCCACGGAATCGCGGGGAGGGCGACCGGCGGGGGCGGTCCCAATCACGGTGCCCTCTGCTGGGAGGTTCCGGCTCCGGACGCTTCTCCTGCGAGACAAACAAGTGTCAGTGTGATGAGACTGTGCTGCCATCTATAGGTTGTGAAATAAAACATTTGCTCATCTGGTTGGAAACACGCTACATCTATCGATCTCACTCTATCTGAATACGTTACAAGATTAGTAAGGAGACCTTCTATTCACGCCGAACAAGTTTCCATCGCAGTTAACATACAAACATCTGATGAACATCTAACATCACAAACACTGCTACTGACCAGAATGCTGTACTGACACACACAGTCACAGTCCGTCCGTCATCCATCCACCCATCCATCCATCCATCCACCCATCTATCTCTCTCTCTCTCTCTCTCTCTCTCTCTCTCTATCGCTCTCTCTCTCGCTCTATATATATATATGTGTATATGACCACACCATCATAACAACGACCACAGTCACACTGGATGCTGCGCGGTTACCGTGGCAACGCCCCTGCGTACCTTCACCACCTCCTCCTCTTCCTCCTCGTCAGACTCCATGTCAAGGTCATCCTCCAGCGCACTGACTCGCATCTCCAGCTGCTCTGTCTCCTCCAGGATCTGTCGCTTCTGAAACCCGGCCAATGAACCAATCAATCAATCAATCAATCAGTCAATCAATTAGGAGCCATTGTCATAAACACCGTAAATAGTTCCAAATCGTGATAAGAACAGTAACAGTAACAATAAGGACAACGACACAAACAATAACAACAGTGACAATGACAACAAGGACAACGACAATAACAACACTACAGGGTTCATAGTAGTAAGACACATGTTGAAATAAGGACTTATAATACTCTTTCTGGAGGCCAAAATAAGACTTTTTTACGCGATTTCTGATAGATCACCGACTATTAAAGTACACTAATAATATTTATATAAAGCCGTTTCGCCGAAATTCAACACAGAAAATGTTGAAAAATGATCCTTTAGCAAAAAATAAGGACTATTAAGTACTTTTCTAAGATTTCACCAAAAATAAGTACTATTAAGGGCCCTTATTTTATTTTTGGCAAAATAAGTACTTATAAGACTTTGGAAGACCCACTACGAACCCTGCACTAGGGACGACGACAACAACAATAACAACAACTATGACATCATCACCACAAAAAATAACAATAACAACCACAACAACAACAACTATGATATCATCACCACAAAAAATAACAACAACAACAACAACAACAACAACGACAACTCGTCACCTCACCTGTATATGAGGGAGTATTACGTCACATGACCTGTCCTCTCGCAGCAGTTCATCTATGAATTCATCCACGTGCAGCAACTCAAACTCTGCAAAGACGCAACCCGACGAAAAAAAAACAATCAACCAACCCCCGGAGTCAGACTAACAAGGCTGCGTGCAAAATGGAAATGAGAGATACTCAATCAAACGAGATACAAGAATTATTGTTCCATTTCGGGTGCAATAACGGTCTGCTTGAACAATGCTGTCGAGTGCATGGAAGAGAGACGTAATCAACGTGATACAAGAATTATTGTTCCAGTTGCAATGACGTGCACGAGTCGACCCTTCTGCTTGAACCGACTCCGCTGCTTACTAGCAGCAGATTACAAAGACGCGCTATGATTGGCTGCTGCTGCAGCACACCAATAAGTGTGCGTGCATTTAATTTTACCAGACGCATGCATGCAATAAATGATAATTAAAGACAACCGTACGCTCGTTACGCGCACACACGATCTGATCAAACTTTGCAGACTCTCTCGTGGACCGCGCCCCTGGGTGCTTCAGGTGCGAAAACACACGACGGAAAGGGCAAAAAGACAGTAGCACGTCTAGGGATTGGTCAAACGCAGTCAGGCCACCCTTATTGTTTGTTTCCCCTTTACCTACTCGCCTCTCAGGGTACCGAGTAGGAAGGTAGGTGAAAAATCTTTTTTATTTTGTTTTGACAAGATGTGTTTGTTTTTGTTTTTTTGGCGAAACGAAATAATTTTTGTTTTGTTTTAATCGGCCAATAAAATGTGTCGAGTAGCGGCGTTTTGGCGAGTCGGTCGGTAAAGGGGAAACAAGCAATATGTTATCTTATGCCTCACAATCGGGGGATGTTCTGTCTCTGCTTCGCTTACCTCCCTGTCTGTTCTGGCGTCTCATCTTCCTGTAGTCGTTCAGCAGCGGTTCCAGATACTTGAAGACGTCCAGAGAGGATCCAGTCAATCTCATGTAGACTGCCCCCAGAGCTCGAACGTATCTGCCACGGGAGACAGGTCATGTGAGTGCGATGGTGAACGATGGGGCAACGCAAACCCACGCACGCGACACACACACTCAAAGTGACGCATTACAGTTTATATCTCACTCAGTCCTCTATTTTATATCTCACTCAGTCCTTTATTTTATATCTCACTCAGTCCTTTATTTTATATATCACTCAAAGTCTACTATGCCAGTTTCTATCCCACTCAAAGTCTTCCATTCAAATTTATATCTCACTCAACGTCTTCTATTCCAGTTTATATCTCGTGCTCAGTCTCCTATTCCAGTGTATATCCCACTCAGTCGCCTATTCCAGTTTATACCTTACTCAGTTTCCTATTCCTGTTTATATCATACGTGAACTCTCGCGTTCAGTATTAATGAACTAGCTCTAGCAGTAGCACACTACAGCATTACACTACAGGGTGCGAAATTAACGGGAGTCCGGAGTCAAATACTCCCCGATTTACTGTCGGACTTCCTGATTTGACATATGCAGGAGTCCGTGTGACTCCCTGAAAATGCTGCTATACTAAGTAACAAATTTGTTTCCTGAGCACGGCCTCACGGAATTACCGTATTTTTTTCAGCAAATGTCCAAAGAAAATTTGGCAGACGTGCATCGCATGAATCTTCAAAAAAGCACATGTTGTATGCGTTATTGTTGTTGTGCTTTAGTTTTGATCTTCAGACTACGGACTCCCTCATTTTGCTACGGACTCCCTCTTTTTGAGGGCAGGTAGTCCGTTGGACTCCCTTGTTCAAAAGTTAATTTCTAACCCTGAACAATCTAACACCATTGTTATACTATCACATGACAAGGCAGGAACACACTTGTCTAGCGCTAAATATTGTGATACTGTAATAATGCAGCTACACGCGATCGCGGCGGCGTTGCCGCGACGACGCCGCGAACGAACGGAAGAACACACTTGAAGTCCTCGTTCTTGATGAATTCGATGATGATGTCCTTCTCCGGCTGAATCTGCAGCATCTTCAGCAGGAGGCAGAGGAACGGCGTCGGCTTGATGTTGCCGCCGAACACGCCGCCGACGTAACGCAGCTCCATCGCCTTGTCAACGAGAAGCTCGGCTGCAATTAATTAATTAGTTGAATAATTAGCGGATTTATATTTGACGATGGTACGTGATTTTTTTCTCTTCGTAAAAAAGACCGTATTAAGTACGTGTACTTGTACATGAATTACAAGCAATAGATTTAATAATAACTATAATAATAACAACAACAAACAACAAAACAACAACAATAATAATAACAACTAGCTATTACCCGTCCTCCAGACGGGTTTGAGTGGGGTCTGATTTGAGGATGGCGGTTTAACCATTTATCTCTCACTTTTAGTTGAGGATGTATTTACAGTAAACGAAAAATACTGATATTTAGACTCGAGTCATATATCAATATTTTACTTTAAAATTACCTACAATTTTTCAAAAAAAGGGAAATGGGGTGATTTCATAGTACAATTTCCCTTATTTAGATATTATTTTTGAAAATATCATTCTGGTTAGAAGCATCATTAATAAGTCAAATTCTTAAAAAAAAAAAATGCATTGAGTAGTTTTGAAGATCTATTTTCTTGAAAGTCAGTGGACGGCGGCGGGCAGGGTTACACCTCCCGTTGTCAAATATTTGCACACACGCGCGCACACACACACATCACACACACGCGCGCACGCACGCACGCACACACCGCATTCACACACACACGGCGCGCACACACACACGCACATTCACACGCACACACAGGCATACATACATACATACATACATACATACATACACGCGCACACGCACACGCACACACGCACACACACATACACATACACATACACACAACTGAAGCTGTCTCTCGTTGGGGTTTCTCTTAAATTTTTGGCTCACAGCTGTGCGCGGCAGTGCTTGGTTGTTTATACACCGCAGCCGCAATGGCTTTGGTGTGTGCGTGTGCGTGCGTGCGTGCGTTTAGTGTTGCTTGCTATGCTAGGTGAAAACTCCACCTAATTAAATGCTTATTATTACACCTTTAATCTACATTTAGTATAGCTATATTATCATTAAAACCCGTGAGAAAACACATTAATAGTTTAACACAATTTCAAAAGGTTATGGTATAGGCCCTATATAGTGTGGTGTGTGTGTGCTCTTAGACAATCGAAACGGCGT
>NW_014578151.1:22000-27442 GCF_000485595.1 Priapulus caudatus
ATGCTCGGACGAATAGCGCATACGAACAGATGTCAGATGCTCGGACGAATATCCACGTTTATATTTAATTGCGAACATAAACATAAGTTACAGAACAAATAAATGCAGAAACAAATAAAATACAAAGAAATACACAAAGCAGAGAAAAATAAAAACATCTTATGGGGTTCGAACACGCTACCTTAAGTACTATCACCATAGCTATCACGAAGCGAAAGCTCTATGGTTGAGCCACTGAGACCTACTTGAAATTAATGGATATAGACCCTAACCCTAATCCTAACCCTAACCCTAACCCTATCCATAATTCTAAAATAATTAATAAAAATTGATCATTTTCTAATTCTAATAATAAAAAATAAAATAAATAAGTGACAAAATTAGCCAATCAGAGAAGAGAGCCGGTTGTTTAGTTTTCAGGACGTCGAAACCGGATCTGGTTGTTTAGACACTTCCTATTAGGCATGCAGGTGCGGGGATTATCTAAAGAAACAGGAAATTATGTCTAGGCCCTACCTCCAGTTCTTTAGATATTAATACTTCGAATTGACAATATCTTTCGTACATATTCTACTGCTGGTTTGAGTAACCCAGTGTAGTCCCCTCCCCAGTCTTCACTTTGTTCGCTGTCCTTATATCTGTTATAAAACTCGATGTGCTTCAGCGTTATGGCGTTTGTTTGCTGGTGTAAATTGTAATCTTAGCACAAGGTTTTCAGATAGGATTGTCCAGAGACAAGGTATCGTATCGTATGTTGGTAAGGTTAGTACGAGTGGCATCGTAGCCTGTGTAACGTACAGACAACAACTGTGTAGTGATCAATTTAGAGATACCAATACATCACATGCCGAATTTTGTGGTAATGATTTACTGCTAGAACTAGAAGTAGTAGTACGATTGAGACAAAACAAAGGAATATAAATACACGAGTAGGCCTAGGTACAAACTTAGTTTGAAACTACAGTGAAGATCTACAAATTACAGCAGTGTACATACAACAGACTAAAGAGGAAGAAAAAAATTGGGCAAACGAAACCTCGGAAATTTTAGATAACTACGATTTAGGAATATCACTCTCAGCCATAGGAATAACACCAAAGAAAGCCTGAGAAAAAAACAAGTAAAACAAGCTATTTAAAAAAGCATAATAACAAGAGATCAAATGAAAACCAAAGAAAAAACGGAAATGAAGATGATAAACATAGAAACTTATGGCTAAAGGAATATATGAAAGAACGAAGTGGCTGTATACCGGGCAGCCGGGCACGGTCTTCGATTTCCTAAATGCTCGGCAGTTTTTAATTTTCGGTGATTTCTCAAGTAATTTAAACCCAAGTATTCTACATTTGTTTAGAAATGTCAAGCAATTTTCGTTAGAGCTGTATATTCGAACTAGCCCAATTCTCCTAGCTTCGGATCACTGAGCGAACAAACTCGCAATCGACACTTAGAAAATATCCGACGGCTGCCGGGCACGGTCTTCGATTTCCTAAATGCCCGGCAGTTTTTAATTTTCAGTGAATTCTCAAGTAAACAGGAGGGTTAGGGTTAGTGTTAGGGTTAGGGTTAGGGGGCCAGCTGCCGGGCATATAGCCACAGCGATGAGAGAAATGTCATTTACAGACGCATGTTTTACTTTTAAATGTAAAACATGCATGATAGAACTCAAAAGCTATTTTAGAAATAACTTCGGGGATGACCGGTGCAATTTATGTAATAACAATATGAAAGAGAACTTGGAACATTTATATAATTATAAATGCCTATTCAAGCATTGTTATTATTGTTGTTGTTGTTTGTTGTTATTATTATAGTTATTATTAAATCTATTGCTTGTAATTCATGTAAAAGTACACGTACTTAATACGGTCTTTTTTACGAAGAGAAAAAATCACGTACCATCGTCAAATATAAATCCACTAATTATTCAACTAATTAATTAATTGCAGCCGAGCTTCTCGTTGACAAGGCGATGGAGCTGCGTTACGTCGGCGGCGTGTTCGGCGGCAACATCAAGCCGACGCCGTTCCTCTGCCTCTTGCTGAAGATGCTGCAGATTCAGCCGGAGAAGGACATCATCATCGAATTCATCAAGAACGAGGACTTCAAGTGCGTTCTTCCGTTCGTTCGCGGCGTCATCGCGGCAACGCCGCCGCGCGTGTAGCTGCATTATTACAGTATCACAATAGCACTAGACAAGTGTGTTCCTGCCTTGTCATGTGATAGTATAACAATGGTGTTAGATTGTGCAGGGTTAGAAATTAACTTTTGAACAAGGGAGTCCAACGGACTCCCTGCCCTCAAAAAGAGGGAGTCCGTAGCAAAATGAGGGAGTCCGTAGTCTGAAGATCAAAACTAAAGCACAACAACAATAACGCATACAACATGTGCTTATTTGAAGATTCATGCGATGCACGTCTGCCAAATTTTCTTTGGACATTTGCTGAAAAAAATACGGTAATTCTGTGAGGCCGTGCTCAAGAAACAAACTTGTTACTTAGTATAGCAGAATTTTTAGGGAGTCACACGGACTCCTGCAGATGTCAAATCAGGGAGTCCGACAGTAAATCGGGGAGTATTTGCCTCCGGACTCCCGTTAATTTCGCACTCTGTAGTGTAATGCTGTAGTGTGCTACTGCTAGAGCTAGTTCATTAATACTGAATGCGAGAGTTCACGTATGATATAAACAGGAATAGGAAACTGAGTAAGGTATAAACTGGAATAGGCGACCGAGTGTGATATAAACTGGAATAGGAGACTGAGTGAGATATAAACTGGAATAGAAGACATTGAGTGAGATATAAATTTGAATGGAAGACTGAGTGGGATATAAACTGGAATAGAAGACGGTGAGTGAGATATAAAATAAAGGACTGAGTGAGATATAAAATAAAGGACTGAGTGAGATATAAAATAGAGGACTGAGTGAGATATAAAATAGAGGACTGAGTGAGATATAAACTGTAATGCATGACTGAGTGTGTGTGTCGCGTGCGTGGATTTGCGTTGCCCCCATCGCTCACCGTCGCACTCACATGACCTGTCTCCCGTGGCAGATACGTTCGAGCTCTGGGGGCAGTCTACATGAGATTGACTGGATCCTCTCTGGACGTCTTCAAGTATCTGGAACCGCTGCTGAACGACTACAGGAAGATGAGACGCCAGAACAGACAAGGAGGTAAGCGAAGCGTCGACACTCGCGATCAGAGACAGAAGAACATCCCCCGATTGTGAGGCATAAGATAAAATATTGCTTGTTTCTCCTTTACCGACCGACTCGCCAAAACGCCGCTACTCGACACATTTTATTGGCCGATTAAAACAAAACAAAAATTATTTCGTTTCGCCAAAAAAACAAAAACAAATTCCTTTCGCAAACACAAAACAGAATATACAATATACATACACACATCTTGTCAAAACAAAATAAAAAAGATTTTTCACCTACCTACCTACTCGGTACCCTGAGAGGCGAGTAGGTAAAGGGGAAACAAACAATTTTTTAAGGGTGGCCTGACTGCGTTTGACCGATCCCTAGACGTGCTACTGTCTTTTTGCCCTTTCCGTCGTGTGTTTTCGCACCTGAAGCACCCAGAGGCGCGTTCCACAAGAGAGTCTGCAAAGTTTGATCAGACCGTGTGTGCGCGTAACGAGCGTACGGTTGTCTTTATCATTTATTGCATGCATGCGTCTGGTAAAATTAAATGCACGCACACTTATTGGTGTGCTGCAGCAGCAGCTAATCATAGCGCGTCTTTGTAATCTGCTGCTAGTAAGCAGCCGAGTCGGTTCAAGCAGAAGGGTCATTGCAACTGGAACAATAGTTATTGTATCGCGTTGATTACGTCTGCCTTCCACGCACTCGACAGCATTGTTCAAGCAGACCGTTATTGCGCCCGAAACGGAACAATAATTCTTGTATCTCGTTTGAGTATCTCTCATTTCCATTTTGCACCCAGCCTCGTTAGTCTGACTCCGGGTGTTGGTTGATTGTTTTTTTCGTCGGGTTGCGTCTTTGCAGAGTTTGAGTTGCTGCACGTGGATGAATTCATTGATGAACTGCTGCGAGAGGACAGGTCATGTGACGTAATACTCCCTCATATACAGGTGAGGTGACGAGTTGTTGTTGTTGTTGTTGTCATTGTTGTGGCTGTTGTTGTTGTCATTGTTATTGTTAGCGGTGATGGTGGTGATGATGTCATAGTTGTTGTTGTTGTTGTTGTTGTTGTTGTTGTCATTGTTATTGTTAGCGGTGATGGTGGTGGTGATGTCACTGTTGTTATTGTTTGTGTCGTTGTCCTTATTGTTACTGTTACTGTTCTTATCACGATTTGCAACTATTTACGGTGTTTATGA
Source organism: Priapulus caudatus (assembly GCF_000485595.1). Classification (NCBI taxonomy): domain Eukaryota; kingdom Metazoa; phylum Priapulida; class Priapulimorpha; order Priapulimorphida; family Priapulidae; genus Priapulus; species Priapulus caudatus. Next base: position 26,358 of record NW_014578151.1, read on the forward strand.
CAATGGCTCCTAATTGATTGACTGATTGATTGATTGGTTGGTTGATTGATTGATTGGTTGATTGATTGATTGGTTCATTGGCCGGGTTTCAGAAGCGACAGATCCTGGAGGAGACAGAGCAGCTGGAGATGCGAGTCAGTGCGCTGGAGGATGACCTTGACATGGAGTCTGACGAGGAGGAAGAGGAGGAGGTGGTGAAGGTACGCAGGGGCATTGCCACGGTAACCGCGCAGCATCCAATGTGACTGTGGTCGTTGTTATGATGGTGTGGTCATACACACATATATATATAGAGTGAGAGAGAGAGCGATAGAGAGAGAGAGAGAGAGAGAGAGAGAAAGAGCGAGAGATAGAAGGATGGATGGATGGATGACGGACGGACTGTGTGTGTGAGTACAGCATTCTGGTCAGTAGCAGTGTTTGTGATGTTAGATGTTCATCAGATGTTTGTATGTTAACTGCGATGGAAACTTGTTCGGCGTGAATAGAAGGTCTCGTTACTAATCTTATAACGTATTCAGATAGAGTGAGATCGATAGATGTAGCGTGTTTCCAACCAGATGAGCAAATGTTTTATTTCACAACCTATAGATGGCAGCACAGTCTCATCACACTGACACTTGTTTGTCTCGCAGGAGAAGCGTCCGGAGCCGGAACCTCCCAGCAGAGGGCACCGTGATTGGGACCGCCCCCGCCGGTCGCCCTCCCCGCGATTCCGTGGCCGCCCCGCCCCCAGAAGGTGGGCCCTCCACCGCGTGCGTGCGTGCGTGCGTGCGTGCGTGTGCGTTTGCGTTTGCGCGTGCGTGCGTGCGTGCGTGTGCATGCATGCGTGCGTGTGCATGCATGCATGCGTGCGTGCGTGCATGCGTGCGTGCGTGCGTGGGTGTGTGTGTGTGTGTGCATGCGTGCATGCGTGCGTGTGTGTGTGTGTGTGGGTGTGTGTGTGTGCGTGCATGCGTTCGTGTGTACTATATTATATTATACTACATAATACTATATAATATATATATTATATTATATTATATCATATTATATATTTATATTATATTAAAGTAACTATTGCGAGAGTTTTCCAGTGTTTTCCC
>NW_014578151.1:27452-29177 GCF_000485595.1 Priapulus caudatus
GCGCTGTTCATGTTGTATTACATAAATGTAATATAATGCTAGTCTAGGGTGGCGCCTACTCCCTAAACACGCCTACTCTCTAACCCTAACCCTAATCCCAGCCCTAACCCTAACACTAACTATAAACCGACTCGGTTCTCTTATTATACGCTCGGTTTCGTATATATACGCGAGTGATAGTACCAAACACTATCTATGGTGTGTAACCACATACGCAATGCATGTATGCAGGGGCGTCACAGCCGTAGGGCTGCCGTAGCAAAACGTTACGGGCCCCCAGCCTAAAGGGCATAAAATCATCAAAAATCTAAAGGGTAAATAGCATTTTAGAGCGTCTAGATTTAAAAATTGTCTGGTGGGAGACCCACCAGACCCCCCCCCCACTTCACACTTCCTACCTACGCCTACAGCACTCGTGCCGTGCGCCTGCGGCATGCAACATGAGCAGCGCATGCGCAACAACTGCTCGGACAAATAGCGCATACAAACAGGTGTCCGATGCTCAGACGAATATCCACGTCGATTAAATATATTTCTTTATGTTTTGCATTAAAAATTGTCCTATTAAAAGTATTATATATTTGTCTTGTTATGTTCGGAAACTAACCAATCAGAGAAGAGAGCCGGTTGTTTAGTTTTCAGGACTCCGAAACCGGGTCCGCTCATTTAGACACTGCCTTAATAATTGTGACATTAATTGACATTTTGTGAAAGACAACTTACAAATAGGCAGTGGCTACGGGTACGGTAACCGTATCTTAATGTCTCGAGGCTACGGGTACGGGAGTCCATTCACTTTCATACTTAACGAGACAAAGATGGCGGCGGTGGCGCCAGATTTCGAAATAACGCCTTGGGAAATAAATTCACGATTTGAGAGTTTAGATGAGCTAGAACCCTAACCCTAAACCTAACCCTAACCCTAACCCTAACCCTAACCCTAACCCTAACCCTAATCCTAACCCTAACACCAAAAAAAGGGCTTCAACGACCGACGGCTACCGTACCTCCAGCCACTGCGTTACAAATAAGCCTACAAGTTACAACTTACAAGTTACAACTTACAAGAGAGGGACCTAAGAGCAAGATACAAGATACAAGATAGTGTGCACGAAAATACACATTAGGCCTACCAGATAGCGCAAAACACTGTTCCTTCCAATACTGCGCATCGTAGATGCGTGTACGGATGATTTTCTCTACTAAATACTGAGGATTTGTTCCTTTTACCGAGTGAGCGTCTTTCACTGTGCGATTCGCCATTTTCGAATCTCGCGAGATCTCACGAGGCAATAGTTTCAGGAAAGTTGGGCGGATGGAAGAAATTTGTTATGACACTGAAAATTTTCGCGCCACTCGCAGAAGTAGACTGGTACTCGCTCCCACCTCTCGGCTGGACCATCGAGTAATCGAGGTGGGAGCAAGTACCAGTCTATCGCGGAAGGCGAGGTAGACTTTTATTTTAAACTCGTTTGTTGACATTTATATTGTATTTCACCAGTGCAACTACTATGCCAAGTATAAAATCGGAAAATTCGACACAGGATGTTGCTATCGAATGGGACGAGAGCGACATTTGGGTCGATGAACAAGATCCGGACGTGAAACATTGCAGGCAAGATCCTGCACAATTATAATGAATTAAGTCAATTTTATTGTATCACGTACCCAATCACTGGCTATGTAGTAATGTACAACTACCGCAGATAAGCCATAAGGTCTATG
>NW_014578151.1:29187-34785 GCF_000485595.1 Priapulus caudatus
TGTGCGTGCTCATTACTCAAAACAATGACTTGCGACTTAGTCCGTATTATGCTGGAGCGGGTCACATATATTATACCATCTATTATACCAAGCAAAAGCCCACATCACGGCCAGCACTACTAGCTGTACTGGAAATACTAGCTATGTATTCTGTATTCAGTCATTATTCACGTAAAATAGTACATAATAGATGTAATCTACATGATCTATATGCCATGGCTACGTCGATCTGTCACTCTTGACAATTATTACTCAATGGTTACAATAAGAGATAATACATAAGATATAAATTAAGTTAATGTACAATCACAGTTATAGCCGCAGAAGTCGCGATTCGTCTAAGAATTGAAGCCGCAGACTTCGATATAGTCCCATGGAATCCCGAAGACTAACCTTTATGAGGTTATGTCTTATGAGACTCGGACACGCGATCAGTGCTGCTGCCATGGGATTGTATAGTTTGTATTACTAGTAGTAGTGGGAATCAGTTAGAATTTCATCATCGATCAATCAATGTTTGCAAATTTGATTTAATTTCTTTCTTGATGATCGATTATTTCTTTTCATAATCGAGCGCTTATTGTCGGTTGCTGCGAATGACTGACTTTCGATTATAATCAATCACAGGGTTTCTTCTGAAGGAAAATTAGACAGGAGGTAAAGGCCAGTTTGGGAAAAAAATGCGCGTGATGGATTCAAATACAGAATGTTCAATGTCTTGATATACTTATAGGTATATAGATACAGGATATACTTAATTTATCAGTAAATAGTACTAAATACAGGCACATTTTCACAATGACGATGTTAAATTTGACAACGGCGGTGCGCCACTGTGCCTCCTATGTATAACAAACCCTGGATCATCGGGACATCACTATAGTTTGTATACGCTCGCCGTGTGTGTGTGCAGGAGGTGTGTGGTTGACGGCGTCACGGTAACGGTCGGCGACTGCGTCTGCATCCTGAACGCGGACGCTCCTGGGGACAAGCAGCACGAGAAATGCTTTATCGGACGCGTCGAGGAGATCCACGACAATGCCGCAGGTACGCGCACGCGCGATATCGCTTTACATGTGATGTTATATCGTGATATTGCGACATCTTTCCTCAGTCAGTACTTGCCCAGACCATTTACGCCTCTATACTCCAACGCCGCTGGTACGCGCGCGCATACCGTAGAAGTCCGAAAATCTGGACTGCTCGAGGATCGGGTCGGTCTGGATTTTCCGGATTATCGGGCAGTAGGCCCTACTTTTAAAATTCAATTTTAAGGTGGAATAAAGAAGAAATGAACAGGTAAATTTTGATTGTTTATTCATGAGCAAATAAAGCATGCTTCTTTTATTAAAATGATCGGTTTTAGAGAAAAATATGGTCAACACTTGACAAAAATGTGAACAAAAATTTTTCACTACAAAAAAAGAGCATGTAATGCTTGAAATCATGTTTAAAAATGTAAATTGTAAAAGAAAAATACAGTTTGAGAGTTTGTTGGGCGGTCCAGATTTCTGGCATCCAGATTTTTGAAAATGCTACTGTATATGTGATGTTGATTCACATTATTGCGATATCTTTCCTTATTCGGTACTGTACGCCTGTACTGTACGTACTGTACGCAGACCATTTACGCCTCTATATGCCAATGCGTGCTTCACTTGCTAAGAATATCATTCTTACGAACTACTTAAAAAAATATCACAAAAAGAAATGCACGCTTCACTTGCTAACAATATAACTTAGCTTAGTTGGTACTGAACGGGTTGAAACTGAAATTTGCCGGCATCATTGTCGACAATCGTAATCGCTCACGCGCGCGCGTCGTCGTGGCAACGTTGCAGACGACGGCGAGCTGTCGGCGGTCGTGGCGTGGTACTGGCGGCCGCACGAGATTCCGCGGAGGATGTGGAAGCTGCTACCTTCGCCAGGGGGCGCCGGGCCGCGAGAGGTCTACATGAACACGAGCAGATGCTCTCTCGAGGCGCGCACCGTCGCCGTGGAAACCATCTTCAAGAAGTGCGAGGTGAGCGGGGGCCGCAGCAGCAGACGATCTCGTTACGTCGGGTCGACGACGAAAGTCGTTAGCGATTTGCATCGGGAACGAACGAGACCGGATCGTCGCTGCGAGCAACGATGTAACGTAACAGTGTAAACATTAACATAACGCGTTAACTTAACGTGTGTACGTACGTAACTTAACGTGTGTGTACCCGTTACACATGTACGTACGTAACATAACGTGTATGTACCCTTACATATGTACGTACATAACTTGGTAACATACATGTGTGTACCCGTAGGTACGTAACTTGGTAACATACATGTGTGTACCCGTAGGTACGTAACTTGGTAACATACATGTGTGTACCCGTAGGTACGTAACTTGGTAACATACATGTGTGTACCCGTAGGTACGTAACTTGGTAACATACATGTGTGTACCCGTAGGTACGTAACTTGGTAACATACATGTGTGTACCCGTAGGTACGTAACTTGGTAACATACATGTGTGTACCCGTAGGTACGTAACTTGGTAACATAAAGTGTGTGTAACCGTAGGTACGATATTGGTAATACATGTGTGTAACCGTAGGTACGTATTGGTTAACTACATGTGTGTACGGTAGGTACGGTAACATTGTAAGCATACGTGTGTAAGAGTGTTGCATGCACGTTGGCGCGCGTGTATGGGTGTGACCCTGCCGTAGCACAGAAATGTGATGCCTGCAGCAGGAGAATAGGCGCGTCGCGGGTCGACCGATTCTACGCGGCGGTTAACTACGTTCGACGTCGAGCAGTTCAAGCCTTGTGGAGCGGAGGCCACACACCTGTGAATCACTCCGCACATCACAGGTAGGATCGTTACCCTGGTGGTAGCATAATCACAGTCGGTCGTTAGCAGGTGTGCGCATTACGAGTGTGGGATAATCAAGGTACGCCATGTTACAGGTGTGGCATTAAGGTGTGATCGTTATGGTGTGGCATAATGCACAGGTACGCGTCGTTACAGGTGTGAATCGTTACAGTGTGCGCATTACAGGTGTTGATTGTTACGGTACGCGTGTACAGGTGTGTGCCATTACAGGTGTGCATCGTTAGAGGTACGCGTCGTTAGCAGGTGTGCATCGTTACAGTACGCGTTCGTTACAGCGGTGTGCAATCGTTACACGGTACGGTCGTTACAGGCATGGTGTCATCGTTAGGTACGCATACGTTCAGGTGGCGAATCGTTTACAGGCTGTGAGGGGTCGTAAGTGCCGGTCGTCGTCTAGGCCGGAGGCGGACAGTGCTTATTGCAGCTGGAGGTGATCTCGCGTGGCGGCGTTGTCTCCGTGGCTCTATGAGAGGCGCAGTGAAAGATGGCTGGGCGAGAGCCAATATGGAAGCAAGTCCGGCATCTCATCTCATACGGTCTTCTTGTGTGTGTGAGTGGTGTCTCTATCACTCTCTTATCTCTCTTTCTACTCTTCGCTGTCTGTTTGTTCTCTACATGCTATTTCTCTCTTTGTCCTCTTTGTCTCTCTCTGTCTCATACTCTCTCTCTGTTGTCTTCTGTCCTCTCACTGTCTGTTCTATCTCTCTCTGCCGTCTCTGCCTCTATATATTACTGCTCGTTTTATCTCTCTTAAAAAATGATGAATGATGTGTATTCCTTCCATCGTCAACATGAACCAGTTATTTCGGCCGGTCGGGGGTGTTGCGAGGGAACAGCGGGGGGAAGGGTCGCAGGCAGAGGCGGCCGCGGAAGAGCAGCGAGTTTGAGGCGAAAGCCGTTCCGGTGGTGTGATGTCCGCGCCCAATACGCCATGACGAGAGAACGAGAGAGAGAAAGAAGAGAGGAGAGAGGATGAGACTAGACAGAGAGAGCACAGAGAGAGGGAGAGAGAGAGCGAAGAGAGAGAGAGAGCAGAAGAAGAGAGATAGAAGAGGCAAGAGAGAGAGAGAAGAGAAGAGGAGAGATGAGGAAGGAAAAGAGCGAGAGGAGGGAAGGGAGAGATAAGAGAGCGAAAAGAGAGAGAGTGAGCGAGAAGAGAGAGGAGAGAGGGGAGAGAGAGAAGGCAGAAAGAGAGAGATGAACAGAGAGACAGAGAGAGAGAGAGAGAGAAGTAGAGAGAGAGAGATGAGGAGGAGAGAGAGAGGAGAGGAGAGAGAGGCAGAAGAGAGAGATAGAAGCAGAGAGCATCCAGAGAGAGAGAAAAGAGAGAGAGAGGCAGCAGAAAAGAGAGAGATAAGAACAGGAGGACAAGAGAGAGAGAGGAGAGAAGAGAGAGAGAGAGAGGAGAAGGAGGAGAAGACGAGAGATAGGACGGGAACTAAGCGACGAGACAGAGCAGAAGTCATAGAGAGAAGAAGAGAGGGTGACGGATCGAGGGAGAAAGGAAGGAGAGAGAGACGAGACAGAGACAGAGAGATAGAGCAGAGAGCGAGAGTGTGATACACAGTAGAGAAGTGGATGAGAAGAGAGAGAGAGAGGGAGTATCACACAGAAACAGAAACGACTCGACTGAGAATGAAACAAGAGACAGCAAGCTAACATTTAAAGCAGCGCATCCTATACCCACGGTGTCGTTGCCGCCGCGTTCCATCGCCACACATTTGTGCTGTCTCTCGTACGCTCACATCTCCCCCACATCTCTCAGGCCATAATAAAAAATATTATTTGTTTGCCGTCACCCGACCGACCCGCCAAAAAGGGGTCGTCTCAAAATTGTTTATTGATCTTCAAATTGTATCACTGTGCTGTACATTATATAAATCTGGAGGCAATACATTATATGTGCCAAGCAAAAGAAACATTCAACATAAAAGGTATCTCCACACAAGCACACCCGAGCATGTAGACACCACGCGTAATTTGTAAAAAGACCCCGCCCTCAAAAAAAAGCCGACCTACCTACCCAAACTTTTCAGCCTGGGTCGGGTGTCCAGTGAGGGCAAACAAATTTTTTTTTAATTGTGGCCTCATTCACAGGGAAAGATAGGAGCGCGTACGAGCAACCTAGCAGGGAAGGCTCCCCTGTCATCCCGCTGCAGGCAAGCATCGCACGCAAGTCTCGCTCTGGAAATCACTTTGGTGAGTCATGCGACTTTCCCGCTCGGTATGACAGTATATGAGAATGTGTCTAGCCGAATCGAAATCAACTGAATCGTCCATTAAATTGACTACGTCACGAATTTTCTATGGTATATATTTGTAAAATGTTTGTTGCCATTTTTTGACATTAAAAGTAAGTACTAACGCGAGACTAAATGTGTCATAAAAGTGAACAGAATCACTTACATTTTGTGAGAAAGTGGAAATATTTTTTTTACTTTTACTATTGACGGTGACGTAATCACGTAGTCGACTAATAGACTAGATTAATTCGTTATTGATTACATTCATAATGTTGCCTGTTCATCATTATACGGTAGATCATAGGAGATTTCTGGCGTTTTTGTTTAACGATTTTGATATTGTTTTACGATCTTGATTGGATCTCATTTTTTTATATATATTTGATTCGATGCTGTCGTCGATTTGGATTCAATCTCGTTGTCGATTTAAATTGAAGCTTTTTTTAGATTTTGATGAAATTTTGTTATTGTCGTCAACG
>NW_014578151.1:34795-46389 GCF_000485595.1 Priapulus caudatus
TGATAATTTTTATTCTTGATAATTGTTACAAATTGATATATCAGACAGATTAGAGCACAGGATGCTGTCAATTCTAGTGTAACCCAAGGTTAGTCTACGTCAGACCCAAATCGGTTGCCCTCCCCTGTACATTAAGGTAAACATGAGACTAGCTTAGGTAGTCTACGTCAGACCTAAGTCTGTTCCATCCCTTACAGGGTAAGGTCACCAGGAGACCATCGATGACTCCGTCTGTACCCGCTCGTTCTAGATCTGTACCCGCGGCGCAGAATGTACTGGAATTGGCCAGAGCGAGGTAATCAATGCCGAGATAATCAATGCCGAGATAAACAATGCCGAGATAAACAATGCCGTGGTAAACTGCTGTGATAAACAATGCTGTGGTAAACAATGCTGTGATAAACAATGCTGTGGTAAACAATGCCGAGGTAAACAATGCCGTGGTAAACAATGCGGTGATAAACAATGCTGTGATAAACAATGCCGAGGTAAACAATGCTGTGATAAACAATTAATGCCGAGGTAAACAATGCTGTGATAATCAATGCCGAGGTAAACAATGCTGTGATAAACAATGCTGTGGTAAACAATGCTGTGATAAACAATGCTGTGGTAAACAATGCCGTGGTAAACAATGCTGTGATAATCAATGCCGAGATAAACAATGCCGTGGTAAACAATGCTGTGATAATCAATGCCGAGATAAACAATGATGTGATAAACAATTAATGCCGAGGTAAACAATGCAGCGACAAAGCTCTACATCCATGCTCCTGTTATATCTTATAAGTTTATACTGTTATAAGTTGCTATTTCCTGTCGCAGTATCGGCATTGCAATAACCGTGTTAGCTCTGCAATAAAATTAACACTGCTAAACGACGTCCGAAACCATGTTTTATCAGCCGTCCGAAACCCTTTTCTCATCTAAAATTACCGACGCGAAACGTCAGACCGCGTGAAATCGTCACGTTCTTCTGTTCATCTTCGCGTTTCCCCGTGCAGGCTTCACGTTTCCGCCGTCCCGGACACACTGCCGTGCCGCGAGAACGAGTTTGCGAACATCTACAACTTTGTCGAGGGAAAGCTGATTGGCGGAGGCGGAGGGTAGGTAGCGGACTCGCCTTGCCTTGAACGAGATCGGTCGTTCTTCGGTCGTGCTGCGGTATCGACGAGTGACAAGCGAGCATTCGGTCGACCTTCTGTGTCACGGTACCGATCATGCGATGAGGCGGTACTTTCGGTATGGCGTATTGACGAGCGACAAGAGAGCATTCGGTCGTCCTTCGGTATCACCGATCGTACGATTGTGCCGTACTTTCAGTGTGGCATATCGACAAGCGACAAGAGAGCGTTCGCTTCTCGGTGCGAGACTCGAGAGGTTGTGAACTAATCTAAGAGAAGAATCGAGTTATCATTTGAGAGAATATATTGCTATTTATTTGTATTGTGTTGATGCTCATTGCTGATACTATGTGTCCTTTGTCGTGGTTTACTGGTTCTCATAACGGTAGTTGTCATATAAACTCGTGTGATATAGTAACTGTGAGGGTAATTGCTGCTAGAATTGCAATGTCGGTGTGCTGTGTGTGTGTTGTTGTTGATGTGTTATTGTTGTTGTTGTTGTTGTTGTTGTTGTTGTTGTTGTTGTTGTTTATCTGTTGTATTATGTGCTTCTCGGGTGTAATTCTTCCTAGACGTCGTTGTTGTTGTTTACGTCAGGTGTATGTACGTCGCGGGCGTACCAGGCACGGGTAAGACCGCCACGGTGCAGGAGGCGGTGAGAAGCCTGGAGGAGGCGCGCGACAACAACGACCTTCCCCAGTTCTCCTTGCTTACACGTTGTTGATGTTGTTTACACTTCATTATTGTTGTTGTTTACACGTTGTTGTTGTTGTTGTTTACGTCAGGTGTATGTACGTCGCGGGCGTACCAGGCACTGGTAAGACTGCCACGGTGCAGGAGGCGGTGAGAAGCCTGGAGGAGGCGCGCGACAACAACGACCTTCCCCAGTTCTCCTTCGTAGAAATCAACGGAATGAGAATGACGGAGCCGCATCAAGCCTATGTTCACCTGCTCAAGGTGAGAGAGATGCGGCGGTTGCCATGACGACCGCGGTGGTTACCGTGGTGATGACGGGGATGGTAACCCTGTCAAACATGGATGACAAACATGGCGGTTAAGGAAACGACGACGACGATGCTTACTATTAGTGATGACGATGGGTACCGCGGTGATAACAACAATGGTGGTTACCGTGGCGATGCCACGCTCGTTGGCAAAGTATGTCGTAGACTTGATTGGCCGGTGTAGAGACGCGCTTGTGTTTTGCTTCCGCAGGCACTGACTGGACAGAAGGCGACTGCCGAACACGCGGCGGCCATCTTGGACAAGCGCTTTTCGGCGGCTAACAAACGTTCCGTTGTCGTTCTGGTGGATGAGGTAAGCACGTTCACTTGTCGCATCCACGTCAGATTTTGAGCGGATTTGTCGATTCATGTTTGTTAGGCATCAAACGATGCGTTCGGATTATATTCCACAAACTCGCTGGCAAGAACTAAATGAATGAAGGAAATTCAATCCCGTCGTTCTTAAACAACAGTTGCCGCGGTAACGAAGCCTCGCGTGCCACGGCGCATGACAGACGACGGTTGCCATGGCAACGACACCACGCGGCGGACAACGATCACCGTGGTATCATCTGCCGTGGTAATGACGCCGTGTGGCAAACAGTGGTCGCCGCGGTAACGATGCCGACTGCCGCTATAACCGACCCCGGCCGTTGCCGCGGTAACGTCGAGCGATTTTTCTTCCTCAGCTGGACCTTCTGTGGACGCGTAAGCAGGACGTGATGTACAACCTGTTTGATTGGCCGAGCCGCACGCGCGCGCGCCTCATCGTCGTCGCCGTCGCCAACACGATGGACCTGCCCGAACGCATCATGATGAACCGCGTGTCCAGCCGCCTGGTGAGGCGTGGCTAGGGGGCGCTAGCGAGGCAGCGGGTGCTAGCGGGGCAGGGGGCGCTAGCGGGGCAGGGGGCGCTAGCATGCCATATGGAGCGTTAGTGAGCCAGGTGGCACTATAGTGACCGAGCTATATGCTATTGTTATAGTTACTAGCACGATTGTATATAGAAGCATATATGGTTACAACTGTAGCTACAAGATCTTTCTCTGTTTGTTTGAACACAAGAGTTTCTGATTAACAATTAATATGTTGCCGCTCTATTCACGATCAACTGCCATGTTAACCAAGTAAAATGACAAAAATGTGAGGAGGAGAGACCGCCGTTTTTTTACGACCTTTCTTCGTGTGACCTTGGCACGACCTTGCAGGGCTTGACGCGCATGACCTTCCAGCCGTACAGTCACAAGCAGCTGCAGGAGATTGTGATGTCGAGGATGGCCGGGCTGGAGGCGTTCGATCGCGACGCGATACAGCTGGCTGCGCGGAAGGTGCGTGATGTCATCGATAGTCGTGTACACGAAGAAATGGTCGCAGCCGAATCCGCATGAAAAATAACAAAACTAAAAACCATTAGAAATAATTACATATATTATATCCAATAGATCGAATATAGGACTAATTACAAAAAATAAAAATTGCAATATTCGTCTACAGGTGGCAGCAGTGTCTGGAGATGCCAGACGAGCGCTCGACATATGCCGCCGGGCAACGGAGATTGCCGAGACGACGGCGAAGCCAGGTGGCGCCACCGTACTGGTGGGGATGTCTCACGTTGAGGAGGCTCTGCAGGAGATGTTTAGTTCTCCCAGGATCGTCGCAATGAGGTCAATAGAACGTCTCTCTCTCTCTCTTTATCTCTCCCTCTCTCTCCTCGCTCTCTCTCTCGCTCTCTTTCTGTCTCCCTATCTCTCTCTCCCTCTCTCGCTCTTGCTCTGTCTCGCTCTCTTTCCATCTCGCTCTATCTCTCTCCTCACTCTCTTTCTCTCCCTCCCTCTCTCTCACTCTCTCTGTCTGTCTCTTTCTCTCAATGTTTGTTCTCTGCCTATAGTAGTCCTACTCTTCTAACCCTGATTCTAAGCCTAACACTAACACTAACATTAACCCTAACCCTGATTCTAAGCCTAACACTAACACTAACATTAACCCTAACCCAATGTATATATTATTTATGTGAATTCTAATTTCAATCTTCTAATGATCAATTCATCCTACATTCCGCGTGGAATCCGTGCACAATTTTGAACGCAGCGTTGCAACGCCGACCCTCTGAGTTGCCATGTTGGTTGCCGTGGCGACGTGGGCTGGTTCCCTAGAGTTAACATTTACGACCTTGAATCTCCGTTGAAGGTCGATACCGAGCGACTCCAATGCGGACACTAAGCGCGTGCGGGTGGAGAGTAGCGCCCCCTGGCGGGGCATCGAGGAACTGACGCCCAAGGTCGCGAAACCCAACAAGTTCTTCACGTCGCGATCCGAGACGCACGTCGTCACGGCGACCACGCAGCCGCCGCCGGCAATCAGGTGGGAGCAGCTAGCTGTCGCGACCTCATGACCTTTCCCGTGACCTTGTGACCTTCTCTGTGACCCAGCAACCTTTCCCTTGCTGTGACCCAACAACCTTCCCCTGTGACCCTGTGTAGTCATTGCGACCTACCCCCATGGTCTGGGACTTCCACGCTACTCCACGACCCTCCCCTGCGACCCCCTGACCTTGGCCGCGACCCCCGTGACCTTCCCCATGACCCGACCTCTAGAGGTTGCGCAACGGACGTCACGACCCTCTCTCGCCTCTCTCATTCTTGCAGAATTGCGGACGAGGATTCTTCCATCATTGCCGGCAACCAGCCCGTCGTGAAGCTGAAGAGGATGCCACGGCAACAGACGCCACGACAACGGCCGCCGTCATCGAGGGTTCGTATGCCACGCAGGGGCGCCACTGTCAACGGCGCGAGAGTACGCGGGGTATTCGTGACCGCTGCTTGCAATTCAGAACAGCGCCATCTGTAGTTAGATTCAAAAATTAAAAACAGCGCCCTTCGTGACACGAACCAGAATCAAACACGGCGCCCTCTGTAGTGAAAAAGCAGAATGAAAACCAACGCCCTCTAGTGGAAACGAGAATGCAATCACGATTGTTTCATTTCGTCGCAGATAAATGGAAACGACTTGAAGGTGACACTAGGGGGCGGTGGCGTGCACGGCGATGACACCTGTGACCTTGGATACAGGTCGTCGCCGCGGGTCAATGGCGTCTGCATCCGGCGCGTCAACAAGGTGAGTGCATGCGGCTGCTGCCACCTGGTGGCTGTCATTGCATCGTAACCACGGCGACGTCGCTTCTGTCATGCAGTGTTTCGCATCTTTGCATTTGCTAAGAAATGTAATATAGAATAGATATATTATATTTATATATATATGAAAAAATAAATTTTTTATTTATATATATATGTATACTAAAATTTTTATTATATATATATATATATACATATGTATTCTAAATATAGACGCGTAGAGGCTGTCCAGGCCTCTTCTTCAATACATGTCGCCTGTATTCTAAATATATATATATATCTACTATAATATATGTGCTGTAATGTATGACACTGATGTTTTCGGCGCACGAATGTGTCACGAAATTTTTCGCCGGTGAAATGCATCGCAACACCGTCACCGTGGCAACACATCGTGACTGTTGCCGTGACATTTCAGGATGCGGGCGTCCGCGTGGAGGATGCGGAGGATGGGACCTCGTCACCGGCGGGTTACCGGGCGTCGCCGCGCGCCAAACGGCGGTCGTTATCCGACGGATACCGAAGGTAACGTGGCGCCATCTGTGGAGGGTCCGTTCGCTCGCGACCGCGACGATGTCGGATGCTCATTTGTCACATGTGATCGAACACAAACAATGCAACTGTAGTACCGCTGTGTTCATTTTGGGCTCGCTCAAAACTGTCTTGCTAGTCAATGCGAAACAGATCTTAAGGTGAGAGAGAGAGAGAAAGAAAGAGGGAAAGAAAGAGCGAGAGAGAGCGATAGAGAGAGACAGCGAGCGTAATTGGTGACACACTCATTGAGATCGGACGCTCTTTTGTTGCAGACGTTGGCACAGAACACACGTGAGACGTGCACCCTGCGTTGTCGTAGCAACCGCAAGATGGCCGACGATGCCGAGGTCGAGCAGAGGTCGCGGGTCAGTCGGACGGCGACCGTGAAAGGGCAGGAGCCGCGGAGGAAAGAAGAGAAGGAGGATGAGGAGACGGATGAGGACGAGGAGGAGGAGGAGGAGGAGGAGGAAGAGGAGGAGGAGGAGGAAGAGGAGGCAGATGTATCCGGTCCAATACTCTCACGTCGATCCGTCGTTTCGTCTTCTCCCAGTAGAGGTCAGCACCATTGTTTGTCATAGCGCTGCACACTTGCTCTCTCTTTTTTTCTCTTTTTCTCATTGTGCCTATGACTTTTTCTCTCTCTCTCTCAATCTCTCTCTATATTTCTCTCTTTCTCTCTCCATCTCTCTCTCTATCTGTCTCCATCTCTCGCACCCGGCAGTTAGATGCGATATGATATGACTACTAGGCACTTAGGATATGACTACTAGGCACTTAAAAAAAACAACCTTAACCCTAACCCTAACCCTAACGCTAACCCTAACCCTAACCCTAAAAAATAAAAAAAACCCTATTAAATTAAAGTGCCTAGTAGTCATATCATATCGCATCTTTCTGCTGTTCTGCCCATCTCTCTCTCTCTCTCTCTCTTCTCTCTCTCTCTCTCTCTCTCTCTCTCTCTCTCCTCTCTCTCTCTCTCTCTCTCCTCTCTCTCTCTCTCTCTCTCTCGTCCTGTCTCTGTCTCTGTCTCTGTCTCTGTCTCTGTCTCTGTCTCTGTCCTGTCGTCTTGTCTCTGTCTCTGTCTCTTCTCTCTCTCTCTCTCTCTCTCTCTCTGTCTCTTCTCTCCTCTCCCCCCCCCCCCTCTTTCTCTCTCTCCTCTCCCCCCCCCCCCCCCTTCCTCTCTCTCTCTCTCTCCTCTCTCTCTCTTCCTCTCTCTCTGCTCTCTCTCTCTCTCTCTCTCTCTTCATCTCTCTCTCTCTTCTCCCCCTCTCTCTCTCTTTTCTTCTCTCTTCTCTCTCTTCTATCCATCTATCTCTCTCTCTCTCTCATCGCCGCTCCCTCAATCTTCACAGGACAACAAAGCGCTCTGCGGAGGTCGTCGAGGAAGCCAGCAAGACGTGCGGCGGCGAGCGCACCGGATGCAACGCCGGCGCCCCCTGCCAATGCGTTTCGACGCACGACTCCGTCGCCATCCGGCGAAAAACAGACGATGCGGCGGCGCCCCCTGTACGACGCTCATCGCGGGGGTCCGTCGTGCCACCCCGACGATACGAGGAGGAGACGGTGGCGACACCTGTCAGGTCGAACAAGAGGATGTCTCTGAGTGCAGAGAGTGCTAGATGAGGTGTTTGAGGAGGATAAGAGTGAGGTGAGAAAAATGTGATGGAGTCACAGAGTCACAGTCATTGTCACATGTTTTATTGTTGGTTGACATTACATTAAAGTAGCAGTAGCAGCAACAGTAGCAGCAGCAGCAGCAGGAGCAGTAGCAGCAGTACCAAGCAGCAGTAGCAGGCAGCAGCAAGCAGTAGTAGCAGGAGCAGGAGCAGTAGCAAGCCACAGCAGCAGCCGCAGCAGCAGCAGTAGCAGCAGCAGTAGTAGCAGTAGCAGCCGCAGCAGCAGCAGCAGCAATAGTAGTAGTAACAGCATAAACATCAGATTTCCAATTGCATATACACGCATCGTAACCATGGCTACGCAGCTCGTAACCATGGCAACACGTTCCACGCAGGCTCATCACCCCCCGTGCGAGAGAACTCCGGACACGAGCGTCGCGGACTGCCCAACATCCCCGCCCGGCTCTGCAGCGCGCTGAGTCGAGACGTCCCGCGGACCAGGTACGCACCCTCCACCAACCCCCACCAACCCCCGCCATGCGTCCTTGCCACGTGAATCCCGAACATACTTCTTTGTTCCTGTTTCTCATGTGCAATAACAGTGCACATGATTGTGGAAACCATTCTGGACTTCGTTTGCTGCACATGAAGGAAGCTTCCAAGATAATAAGTTATAAATTTTAAGACTAATTGAACTGTTTGACTAATTGACTTTGTTTGAAAACGTTTTTGAAATCTTTACGTCGCACGTGCAGGAACAATTTTTGTAGTTCCCATGTTAAACGCGAGCGAACGGTTTGTTAGAGATCACATCCACTGTTAACTTCGATTCCCACGTTGTTCCAGGACGCACAGCAGGAAGTCGACCGTGAGGTTCGAAGACGAAACCTTTGTCCCTAAGAAGGGAAAGGAAGAGGAGGATGATGATGATGATGATGAGGAGGAGGAGGAGGAGGAGGAGGAGGATTACTACGTGAAGAAGCGAACGAAGAGTCGTCGCACGAGTCGAACTCGCGTTAAAACTCCGACGAAAACCTCAAACACAACTCCGCGGGTGAGCTGTCGTGCGGCAGACGCATGCGACCGAAATTTATATATGTTCATGTCTTACATATGTTGTTGTTGATAATTGTTTGTTATTTAATAATTATTATTCTTGATATTGTCATTGTTGATAATTGTTATTATTGATATTTGTTATTCTGATAAACATTATCTTGATAATTGTTACAATTGATATATCAGACAGATTAGAGCACAGATGCTGTCAATTAAACCAAATCTGTTGCCCTCCCTGTTACATTAAGGTAAACATGCAGACTAGCTTAGGTAGTCTACTCAGACCTAAGTCTGTTGCATCCCCTTACAGGGTAAGGTCGCCAGGAGACCATCGATGACTCCGTCTGTACCCGCTCGTGTCTAGATCTGTACCCGCGGCGCGGAATGTACTGGAATTAGCCAGAGCGAGGTAATCAATGCTGAGATAAACAATGCCGAGGTAAACAATGCTGTGATAAACAATGTCGTGGTAAAAGCAATGCTGAGATAAAACAATGCCCGAGATAAAACTAATTTAATGCCGAGGTAAACAATGCCAAGATAAACAATGTCGAGATAAACAATGCCGAGGTAATCAATGCTGAGATAAACAATGTCGAGATAAACAATGCCGAGGTAAACAATGCTGAGATAAACAATGCCGGGGTAAACAATGCTGAGATAAACATTCGTGTAAACAATGCTCGAGATATAACAATGCCGAGATAAACAATTTAATGCCGAGGTAAACAATGCCAAGATAAACAATGTCGAGATAAACAATGCCGAGGTAAACAATGCTGAGATAAACAATGCCGAGGTAAACAATGCTGAGATAAACAATGTCGTGGTAAACAATGCTGAGATAAACAATGCCGAGATAAACAATTTAATGCCGAGGTAAACAATGCCAAGATAAACAATGCCGAAGTAAACAATGCCGAGATAAACAATGCCGAGGTAAACAATGCAGCTACAAAGCTCTACATCCATGCTCCTGTTATATCTTATAAGTTTATAACTGTTATAAGATTGCTATTCCTGCCGCAGTATCGGCGTTGCAAATAACCGTGTTAGCTTCTGCAATAAAATTAACACTGCTAAACGACATCTGAAACCATGTTTTTATCAGCCGTCCTCAACGTCGTTTTCATCTAAAATTACCCGACGCGAAACTCAGACCGCGTGAAATCGTCACGTTCTTCTGTTCATCTTCGCGTTTCCCCGTGCAGGCTTCACGTTTCCGCCGGTCCCGGACACGCTGCGTGCCGCGAGAACGAGTTTGGGAAACATCTACAACTTTGGTCGAGGAAAAGCTGATTGGCGGAGGCGGAGGGTAGGTAGCGACTCGCCTTGCTGAACGAGATTGTCGTCTTTGTCGTGCTGCGGTATATGACGAGTGACAAGCGAGCATTCGTCGACTTCTGTGTCACGGTACCGATCATGCGATGAGGCGGTACTTTCGTATGGCGTATTGACGAGCGACAAGAGAGCGCATTCGGTCGTCTCGTATCACCGATCGTACGATTGTGCAGTACTTTCATGTGGCGTATCGACAAACGACAAGAGAGCGTTCGCTTCGTGTGCGAGACTCGAGAGGATGTGAACTAATCTAAGAGAAGAATTGAGTTATCATTTGAGAGAATCTATTGCTATTATATTTGTATTGTTTTGATGCTCATTGCTGATACTATGTCCTTTGTCGTGTTTACTGGTTCTCCATAACGGTAGTTTGTCATATAAACTCGTGTCTGTGAGGGTAATTGCTGCTAGAATTGCAATGTCGTGTGGCCTGTGTGTGTGTTGTGTTGATGTTTAATTGTTGTTGTTGTTGTTGTTGTTGTTGTTGTTGTTGTTGTTGTTTACCTGTTGTATTATGTGCTTCTCGGGTGTAATTCTCCTACATGTCGTTGTTGTTGTTTACGTTAGGTGTATGTACGTCGCGGGCGTACCAGGCACTGGTAAGACTGCCACGGTGATAAGAGGGCGGTCAGAAGCCTGGAGGAGGCGCGCGACAACAACGACCTTCCCAGTTCTCCTTGCTTACACGTTGTTGATGGTTGTTTTACACTTCATTATTGTTGTTGTTTACACTTGTTGTTTGTTGTTGTTTACATCAGGTGTATGCGTACGTTGCGGGCGTACCAGGCACGGGTAAGACTGCCACGGTGCAGGAAGCGGTGAGAAGCCTGGAGGAAACGCGACAACAACGACTTCCCCAGTTCTCTTCGTAAAATCAACGGAATGAGTAATGACGGAGTCCGCATCAAGCTATGTTCACCTGCTCAAGGTGAGAGAGATGCGGCGGTTGCCATGACGACCGCGGTGGTTACCGTGGTGATGACGGGAATGGGTAACCCTGATGACAAACATGGCGGTTAAGCAACGACGACGACGATGCTTACTGTTAGTGATGAACGATGGTACCGCGGTGATAACAAGCAATGGTGGTTACGTGGCGATGCCACGTCCTCGTTGGCAAAGTATGTCGTAGACTCTGATTGGCCGTGTAGAGAACGCGCTTGTGTTTTGCTTCCGCAGGCACTGACTGGACAGAAGGCGACTGCCGACACGCGGCGGCCATCTTGGACAAGCGCTTTTCGGCGGCTAACCAAACGTTCCGTTGTCGTTCTGGTGGACGAGGTAAGCAAGTTCACTTGTCGCATCCACGTCAGATTTTTGAGGCGAATTTGTCGATCATGTTTGTTTAGGCATCAAACGATACGTTCGGATATATTTCACAAACCGCTGGCGAGGACGAAATGAATGAAGGGAGAATTCAAGCCCGTCATTTTAAACAACAGTTGCCGCGGTAACGAGCCCTCGCGTGCCACGGCGCATGACAGACGACGTTTGCCATGGCAACGACACCGCGCTATAACAAACTCCGGCGCGTTGCCGCGGTAACGTCGAGCGATTTTTCTCCTCAGGCTGGACCTTCTGTGGACGCGTAAGCAGGACGTGATGTACAACCTGTTTGATTGGCCCAGCCGCACGCGCGCACCCTCATCGTCGTCGCCGTCGCCAACACGATGGACCTGCCCGAACGCATCATGATGAACCGCGTGTCAGCCGCCTGGTGAGGCGTGCCTAGGGGCGCTAGCGAGGCAGCGGGTGCTAGCGGGAGGCCTAGGCGGGGCAGGGGGC
>NW_014578151.1:46399-59589 GCF_000485595.1 Priapulus caudatus
ATGTACACGTCTCTTCGCACGCAGGGTTCCGGTGTCCCAACACGTCTGAGTTCCACGCGATGGCGTCGTCGCTCGCGGCAACGCCCGAACTCATCCTGATGGAGGGCGGCCGCAACGACCTTCACCAGCGCGTCCGTCTCAACGTCAGCGCAGACGACGTTCATGTACGCGCTGATGGGAGGCGCAGACGACATGATGTCATAGACGATGCGATGATGTTCATAGAGGGCAGACGACGATCATGTACGCACTGAGGAGGCGCCAGAAAGACATGATGCTCATCTCATAGACGATGCGATGATGTCATAGAGGGGCAGACGACGTCATGTACGCGCTGAGGGAGGCGCAGACGACATGATGTCATAGACGATGCGATGATGTCATAGAGGGGCAGACGACGTCATGTACGCGCTGAGGGAGGCGCAGACGACATGATGTCATAGACGATGTGATGATGTCATAGAGGGGCAGACGACGTCATGTAAGCACTGAGTGAGGCGCAGACGACATGATGTCATAGATGATGCGATGATGTCATAGAGGGGCAGACGACGTCATGTACGCACTGAGGGAGGCGCAGATGACGTGATGATGTCATAGACGATGCGATGATGTCATAGAGGGGCAGACGACGTCATGTACGCACTGAGGGAGGCGCAGATGACGTGATGATGTCATAGACGACGCGGTGATGTCATAGACAATGAGATGATGTCATAGAGGGGCAGACGATGTCATCTACGCGCTGAGGGAAGCGCAGACGACGTGATGATGTCATAGACGACGTCGTGATGTCATAGTCGATGAGGTGATGTCATAGACGATTCCATGATAAGGGGGAAAAGAATCATGGGGGAAAGGTGAGCAACTGAAAGGGAAGCAGTAGGAAAGTGGCAGTGAAATGATATTGGGAAGGGTGAGGAAATGGTAGAGGAATGGCAGG
The DNA here is from genome assembly GCF_000485595.1 of Priapulus caudatus. Lineage (NCBI taxonomy): Eukaryota > Metazoa > Priapulida > Priapulimorpha > Priapulimorphida > Priapulidae > Priapulus > Priapulus caudatus. The sequence continues at coordinate 47,343 of NW_014578151.1, forward strand.
TGGAAGGGTGCATGCTTGGCCCTGACATGCCAGCGCTTTCCTAAGAATCCAAGTTACCATTACCCCAATATTCTGATTTATTGTATATAGATTCGACAGCTAGGCTGTTACTTCAAGCATTTGCACCCTTCACCCACCGAAAATAACTAGGTGCCAAAATAACTTGGCTAGTTTTATATTTTAACACCAGGGGGTGTTACTTGGGCCTACAGGCTTTTTTTTATAGGGAATTACATTCCACGGCAGCCCTTGGGAGTTCCGGTGTGTTGCGTGTTGTATGTGTTTGCATTTATTTCTCGTTTATTAATAAACAATCTAATCAAAACTTCAAATAATAGTCGAAAGAATTTTTTGTGAGTTTTAAAAATCATTTACTACTGATCAGATCTCAAACTAAACCAACTAAGTTTGTAATCTGTGTATATATACATATACACACATTATATGTACATACATACACATACACATGTACACATACATAAAACACAAGACATCTCAACCATGCGCGATGGACAAAAATTGCTGGCAAGACTTGAGAGCTGAAAACAGATACGAGAATTTCACTCGAAAGACAACCGCCGAGTAATTACGCCTAATTAACGACTAATTAAGTCTCGTTAAAGCGGGGGGGGGATGATTCGGTAGTCTCGGCGTATGATCTGCTAGCTAATGAGATGGCTAACGAGACGTATGGAAACCTGGCACTGACTGGCCTCCTGGAGTTGGTGCGGAATCTCTTGTGGGCTGTGCTGCCCGTACGCGGCCACGCAAAGCCGGAATTAACGTGGAAGTGGCGATTCCGGAAGTACGACGGAACGCCGCGAGAGCCGGATGCATCACGGCCGGGGTAGACAGGCGGAAAATATCCGGAATCATACGGTCGGCAGCTGGCTAGCTCCAACTTCTCTTCCTGGATCATCCCACATCGCTGGGATGCCGTGCGGTTGCCGTGGCGACCGTTACCATGCCTACTAGCACAGCTTCTGCTCACTGAGCTCTAATCGCTGTCGGCGCTTCGCTGGGTGATGGAACGCGGCACTGTCGCGGCGAAGACCGTCGCCGCTGGTTGATCGGGTTACGCAGTATGGTCGCCATGACGACCGTCACCATAGCAACGGTTACCACGCCTTCTCCTTCAACTTCTGCTTGCTGGCCTCGCGTCGTCGCTGGTTGATCGGGTTACGAGGATCCGAGATCTCGAAGGCGTCTGCTTCGTGCACGTTCACGTCTCGCACCTTGCCCTCGTGCGCCTCAAACTCCAGCCGGTGATGCATCCTGTAACCACGGCAACGGACGTTACGCGGACGACGAGGCGGGCGCGAGTTTGGCACGCCAGGTGGCGCAGCGAGCAATGAGCGATCTTATAATGTATATTATATATATAATATCAGGCGGCTCACTCACCATCCCTCATCGTTGTCGTCGTCATTGTCGTCATCGTCGTCGTCGCCGCCCCCGGCAACCGCAGAATCATCGTCGGCTGCCGGTTCGTTCGCCTCCTGCAGCTTCTGTTGGAATTTTTTCAGTAGCGCGAGAGTCTGAAACAATCGGCATTAACCTGCGTGAGTATGACTCTGCATGCTGATTGGACGGTTGGTTGGCGGATTGTCCAATCGCAAAAATGCTGATGAGCGACAACACACGGCAGCCATATCGATCGACCCAGTTGGAATCGTTAACGAGCTTAACGATTATTAGTATGACAATTTTCGTTGCGGTGTGCATTGGAACAATTTGTCATTGCTTACTAACGATTTGATTTGATAGCTAGTAGCTCTATTATATAGCTTCATAGCTTTTTCGGCTTTAATTAGTTTAGCCGCCATATTGTTGGAACAGGCATCAGTTTTAAGCATGTTTAATGTTACGACCTACGTCAGAACAATGCCAAACCTCATTGTAAACGCTTACTAATGATTTGACTTTTGGTTCGACCAACATGACCGACCTACTCGCATCTCTAGTCATAACGACACACAGTGGTAGTGTAATGCCCACAGTGAGCTATTGGGGTAAGATATATATACTATATAGAGATATATACTATATAAGATATATATATATATATACTATATAAGATATATATACTATATAGAGATAAGTGACACGGTGTCGGTCGATCGACGAGCAGAAGTGACGTTCGCTTGTCATCAAACATGGCCGCCCGTTACCTGCTGCTCTCTCGCTCCCTTATCCTTCGCCAGCTGCTTCTTCTGCTGCTTGTACTTGTTCCTCTGCCTCTTTATGTCTGCCAACATCTCATTGTCTCCCTCGTCACCTGCTAGAGAATCACGGACACAAATTAATTCGTGTCAGACGACCGAAAGCGATAACGACGCCACCTGCAGGTCAATTACTGAAAAATTTCAACGAGCAGGTGAAATATTTTGTTGTATTTCTTAAGTCATTGACTTGGGATTCATGACGGGTTGACAGCCTAAGCTAATTATGTAATATATAATAATTAAATAATAAAAAATAATAAAAAAAATGAACATCTATCGTCAAAACTGATGATATGATAACAATACGCTAACTATGATATGGTGTCTATGAGTAATCAGTAGCTGGTAGACATCACGTGTAGGTGCAAAGCAGACACGATACCCTGTGTCATATGTCACACATATTCCTCCTCTAGCTTTCTCACCATCGTTGTTCGTGTCCGCTGCCACCTCAGGTTTCTCCTCTGCTGGCGCACCGGCCCTCTCTCTCTTGAGCTCTTTTCTAAGCTCCTTTGCCTCTTTCTTCAAAGATTCTCTGACAAAGAAAGATGCAAGACATGAGACGTTGTAACAAGAAGTGAGATTCCAAACATTGTAACACGTAGATGCAGAATAGGTGTACGTTCAATCTGATAGCTAAATTACATTCAATTGGAGTTTATATATTCGCGCGGTTTTCTAAGAGAACAATGTTTACATAGGGTACAGCTGTAGTATGTAGTAACTAAGTAAGAATGTATTTTCTGTATTTTCATTTTTAGTTTTTCACTGAATAAACTACTGACAACGAGACCTCCTGTCTTTCGTCTCTATCTGATGACAGTAAAAGAAGTGTGATGTTATAATGAGAAATGCGACATTCTAACAATATGTGAGACATTGCAACAAGATGTGAGACATTGTAACAATGTGTGAGACATTCTAACAAGAAATGACATTGTAACAAGATGTGAGACATTCTAACAATATGTGAGACATTCTAACAATATGTGAGACATTGCAACAAGATGTGAGACATTGTAACAAGACACGAGACACTGCACCAAAACATGAGACAATGTAAAGAGATGCGAGGTGTGGAGAGTCGAGACACTGTGATGAGAGAGAGAGAGAGAGAGAGTTGCTCACAATTCTGCCTTCCTCTTCTTCTTCTCGTCTGCAAAAAGTTCCACAGGTTCGTGTCCCTCTTCCTCCACCACGTCCTTCTTCAGCTTCTTGCGGATGCGCGACGAAACCTTATCTTCCTCTTCCTCATCCGCAGCTTCCTGCAATAAGTACACACGTAAATTACACGGTGCAACTTTAACTCTGCCTTCATGATACCTCATCTGCTGAATTGTTAAATCTTTTTTTCTATTACTTTGTTTTATCCTGATTTGTCCTTTTCTATTCTACCAGCAAAAGCAACACGAGGGTCGATTTGTTATTACTGTTATATTGAATGTAGCTGTGGACAGTAATTTTTTACCTCTTCCTACTAACCACGCGCCTTTACGCATTTTCTTACCTCTCCCTCCGAGTCGCACGTCTTCGCGTGTTTTCTTACCTCTCGCTCACAGTCGCGCGTCTTCGCGTGTTTTCTTACCTCTCCCTCTGAGCCGCGCCTCTTCACGTGTTCACTTGTTTCGACGGCAGGTACAGAGCTGAGTCTATCGTCGTTTGCGAGATCATGTGCGCTCTTACTCTTGACCTTCCTCTCCTGAGCGAGAAAAATACGATAATACAATCAATGTAATGTTGATATATAATATATTACATATCAATATTATATTGATCGTAACCGATGCAATTCGCACAACGGTGATTAAACGATGATGAATAAATCTAATCCGTACACATCTAGCAACTGGCGTTTCACGGCTAGAGAGGCAATTATGGGGATTAGCAGACCATGCATGGAAGTAATGAACGAGGGATGCACAGAGGAGAGGTAGCAAATGAGGGATGCATTGGGAGGATGGGAAGATAAATAGAAGATGCTCTGACCTTGGCAGCCTCCATCAGGGCTTCTTCTTCCTCCTCAGCCTCCTCCCCAAACGACAACAAACTGAAGTTCCTGTTCAAAGAAAAAACCGCAGGATACATCAGTTGTGAAAATAGATCGGAGATGAAAATCCCATAAAATCCACATTTACTATCTATTATTGTTAATATTTATATCGTTATTATTATTATTATTATCATCATTATCATTATCATCATCATTAGTATTATTATTATTATTATTATTATTATACTGCAAAATTTACGACATCTCAGTGACCCGATCTACCAAAGGCACAATCAATAAGTAGCAGAGCTGTGCGACCGTGCCACGCGACCAACGAGCAGCTAATGAAGATGCTAATTAACACACACCTCTAATTGGATTATCGCACGTGCGCGGGAGATAGAGCCTGTAACGACTATAGCTCGCACGTATAACGATCCATGTTCGCCACGCATCCCGCGATTGATCTCACTCTCGCTGTACGACAATCACGAGGAATACATTCTCACGCTTACTTGGTCGCCTTCGACCTGCTCTTGTGTTTTCTCTCGTCGCCCTCTTTTCTCCTCGCGAGCGATCTTGGAATGATGTCATCATACGGGTTTCCCAGTACCTGAGATAGTGAGCGTGACAGTGAGAGGTGGACGCGCCAATCATTCTCCCAGTGCCCTTACCCAAACAAACGTTTTCTGAGTAACTTGATTTTTTTGTTTCATTGCAACTATATATCAGGAGTGAATAAACACAAATGTTGATAGATTTGTTTTTATTCATTTCTGATTATATTACATTAGGGGGCAAATGATCATCAGGGGCAAATTAATATTATATATAGTAAATGTCATGTATTATTACCATTATTATTATTATTATTTTATGTTGCTATTGATGTTTTTTAGATGACAGGAATTGAGAATGAATTTTTCAACATTTGCCAATTAATTTCATATTTCGTAAAATCAATTTTAAAATCAGAGTAAAATTTCAAATTCAATTTCCAAATCTGACACAATGGTCGATCACAATGTGGCACAGGGATTACATAGTTAGCGCAAGCTGATAATTTCATGCAGACCATCGAATGGCACTACCTGCACATAGCAACCATTCTCTCCTGATTACACGTAGTTACATTGTTATGGGTACAGCACGCGAGGAGTGTTTTTGCTTTCGCTTCAGACACACTCACCTCTGTCGTGACGATTCTGGCGGGATACAGCGGCCTATCATCTCTGTCCACCTCCACGTCTCCCAACTTCGGCAGGTTGTAGACCGTGTTACCGCCACCTGGAACCACGGAACACCCCCCGGGTAACAGGTGGCGCCACCGAGCAGAGGTTGGCAGCATTAAAGTGAGGTTTAAGTTAGGCTTTCTGACCGTCTCGTATTATCCCCGACCATTAATATTATATTAACTTAATTAAATACTTACCATACCAGTATACTTAATGTACCATTATATTACTTAATATTACTATTGTATTACATAGTATCAGGTAGCTATACCATTATATTACTTACTATACCATTATATCACTTGATTTACTTTTTATTTTTACTTTATTGATTGTGAAGTACTGGACATGCCCACAGACTCCTCACACCTATAAGCGGGCAATTATTATCCCCTTAACGCGAAACAAGTGAACGTGCGCGCAGTCACCTTTCCGAAGACGGGTGTGTTTGTTCTGCAGCTCAGGGGTCTGTTCCCAGCGTGATGAAAAACTGGCTGCCATTGTCGGTCAGTCCGAATTCGCCATGGCAACGAGACCGCGTCGCACGAAGCGCAGTCTCTGATGAAACTCATCCTGCGAAATATTTTGGTGCATTTAAAAAAACAGATCACCATATTTTACCAAGAGGGAATTCGATTAGTACGAATAGATGATAGTAAATGCACATAATGTATGAGACAATATAATAACACTATTACATGTCCAGCCTTTGTTAGCAGACACCTTAACAGAATGCCGCACCCAGTCTATAAACTATAAAGGACACTTGTATTTTCTTCACGTGGAAGTTATACATAGAACCAGCCTCTATAGTATGAACACCTACCTGCTATAACAAGAACACATTTGTGGATTTTCTTTTAATGATTCTTATATACATGTCTGACTGTTATATCGAATATGATACCTTGAAAGGTTGTCCGTAGATCGACTCTCCCCCGCTGCCTGTGCCCTGTCGGGTCACCACCCTGTCAACGATGAAATCTTCACCACTCTACGGAACAGAATCACACCAGGACGATTGCTAACAGCAAGCAGATATACCGTGCTGTGGTTTTCTTCGCTAACCCAGTGAACTGGAATCTGGCATCTGCGAAAGTTTCACTGCGTAGCCACGCGCTTACCGTGATAAATAACGCAGGGCTATAGCTAGCCATGGGGTTGTGACCTAGCTGGGCCGGAAAGCAGCCGTAGTTAGCTTTTAGCCGAAATGGCACCTGAGGGTGGCAGAGCCAGAGTTTTTTTGCCACCCTGCGCTAGAAAGGAACTTATTGAACAAGCGGAGTTCAACGACTCCCGACCCTCAAAAAAAGAGGGATGTCCGCAGCAAAATGAGGAAAGTCGCAGTCTGAGTCCGTATCAAAATTAAAGATATTAACAATAACGCATGTGCTTATTTTTAAGATTCTTGATCTTTAAGATTTACGATCTTTTACGATGTTTACGATCTTTTACGATGTTTTACGATGTTTACGATCTTTTACGATGTTTTACGATCTTTTACGATCTTTACGATGTAAGATTTACGATCTTGATCTTTAAGATCTTTAAGATCTTTAAGATCTTTAAGATATTTAAGATTTAAGATTTAAGATCTTTAAGATCTTGATCTTTAAGATTCTTGATCTTTAAGATTTAAGATTTGATCTTGATCTTTAAGATTTTTAAGATTCTTTTAAGACATTGGCACGTCTGCCAAATGTTTTTTGGACATTAGCTGAACAAATACAGTAATTCCGTGAGGCCGTGCTCCGGAACGAACTAGTTAGTATGACAGAACTCTAGTAGTAGTCTCTAGTCTCTAGTTAGTAGAGCATGCACCCTAACCCTAACCTCACCTACTCCACTAACGAGTCTAGGGGAGTCGCCCTACGCCTACTCCCTAACCCTAACCATATCAGATAGTTACCATGCAGGGTACGTTTCTGCAGTACCCTGGGGGACATAGACCCTATGAGCCTTACTGTGATATACCTCGGATATTACTATACCTGTGGAATATAGTGCCGTCATAATATCCTTCCATGCATAACTGGACGAAATTTCTGCATGCTTTTGGAGCCTCTTTGGACCACAATTCGATTTCGATTTCCCCACATGATGTATGCAGCAGAACCTGTCGCCGATTACAAAACAATTGGCTACATAACTTAATATTTGAATAGCGCATGCGGCAGGAACACCACATAAACAAAATTATTGCTACCCACTTACATACTAGCATTTATTTGTATCCGAGCACACACAGCAGTGTCGCTGAGCGCCGGTCGTGGCTCGTATCAGGTACTACATATTATGCTACCCGACTGTACGTATCATATATGTATACATACACAAGCTGCTATTTTTCTTTCTTTTCCAAAGACTTGTACTAAAGAAGGTGGAGGCCTAACCCGTAACCCTAAACACAGGTACATAATATATGCTGCAGAAGATACAGCGTCTGGTAATAGTATACATAACGTACCTCGGCGTACAGATCTGCTCAAGTACCTCATACGACAAACGACCCCTTCAGCAGCAGTGTCCAGTTGCTCAACAACAACAGCTTGTCACGCAAGCGCTTTCAATAACCACTGGCAGCAGGAACAAGTCCGCCACCTACAGCTACAGCACACACGCATCTATTTACTATATATAGACAACGTTAGTCAATAGTGCAAATCCACTTGAGGCACCTTAGGTATTCACGAAGTGATCTCCACTCTGCGGACAGCGCTTCATACTGCAACATCCCCCGGCGTCCGCCAGCTTGCGGCATATCCCGCGGAACTGCGCGTCTCAGCCGCACGCACATGCTTCAGCCGATCAACAGCCAAAGCGGCCGTGCCACGCCAATCTTGTATCAATGTCTCTCGTGGCCTTAACACTACGTTGTCCTACGCACGTGCTAAACTTAGTGAGAGCCTGGTTGGTTTAACCCTAACCCTAACCCTAACACATTCTTCGTGAACCTAAGGCTAAGGAGTAAGGTTATACTTTATGACTTAGCCGTCTCCTAGGGTTAGTGCGTTTTTTTTTTTTTTTCTGCATCATCCTTTGATATACGGCAAAGTCTGTGCATCAGTTGATGATACATAGAAAGTCTGTGCATCACTTCGCTGATACCTAAGGTCGCCTAAACGTGGATTTGCGTGAACTATATTAAGTTACTTATATATTATAACAAGATTGTGATTTGCTGGATGCTAATTCGTGTACTACTTTGTAGTGCGATAGATGCAGGTGTGCTGTAGCTGCAGGTGCGGACTTGTCTTTTGTTAGCCAGTGGCTTTAACGAGCAAAACAACGCACTTTAGGCCCGTTGCAACTTTTATTAATGTCAACGTACCTTCCCGTTTGTTGGTGGTTCTTGTATGTAAATGTTACTCATCTTATAATAAACAATAAATTACAATATAATTATAACTCAGCAACCACAAGTTACAGTTCTTCGATCACTGCATGGCAGCGCCACCGCTTGGTTCATCGATAGAATTTCGCCCTGGCCGTTTTATTTTATGTGACACTTGCACACATAAATTTCCCAGAGTACACTGCGCTCGACGTAGAGACGCAGCCAAATTTCGAGCATGGCAGTCGTCAGCTGAAAATAAGCGCACTGGTTCTGGACATTTCTCTGTGCAAATCAGTGACGCTTCAAGGCTCTGCTAGTATTCGCCTCGTTTAGCGTGAAATGCAGTCCGTCGTAAAATATGGCCGGTACATCGTAAGGGCGCTATCGGGAGTAGCCGTAGCCGAGGTTCCGGTCAAACATTTTCGCCTAGTGTCAGCTGCGAGTGGAGTCGCCAAGGACAAAGGTGTCAAAGCAACAGTGGCCGCTCTCACCGTACGTAGGAATGTAAACGGCGACGATGCACACTTCATCGCATCGAATAGGGTCTCGGACGTATTAGGTAGGTTACGGTTTGAGTCAGTTACTGAGTTAGCTATGTGCGAGTGAGGGCCTAACTGGCTACTTAATACTATTAGTATTACAGTATTAGTATTACTAACTTACTAGGCCTACGTAGTCAACGTCGTTGACGTTGGTTGTTGTTGTTTACTGTGTTTATATTATAATGTACACACTCACACAGTAACACTTGGCCACGACCCACGTTACCTTCTGGCTTCTCACTAGGCCTACATAGAGAACGAAGTGCACTCCTACGACGTGAAACAGTCGTAGAGTAGAGTTGTAGGTTTGGGCTAAAGCAAAGCCAAAGGGGTGGACACACTAGGCGATTTTCCGTGCGGTCGAGCCCCCCGGCTAAAATCGCCTAGTGTGTCCGGTGAGTCGTGGTCGATTTTCGAGTCGGCCGGCTGAGTCGCGCGACATACAATGCGCGCCCAAACAATGCAATACTATACAATGCGACTATACAATGCTCTACTACGCGCGCCCGGATGTACAATTCATCAGCCAATCAAATGGTTCCCTTTTCAATCATGTGACTATCATCACCATTCAGCCGGGCGGCTCAATCGCATGAAAAGTCGGCTATAGTGTGTCCACCGATAGTCGCCCGATTCAGCCGGGCGGCTCAATCGCATGAAAAATCAGGTAGTGTGTCCACAGCTTAAGCGACACTGTACTGTGTACTCGTACTCGCATGTATTCGTTGCGACCCCGATTTTATGTTGTCGGATTATACTGAGGACTGTTGCTACTGTTTACAGTAATGTTGACATTGGTATGTGGTCTCCAATTGTACGTGTGTGTTCTGTCTGCACCAGCACACACAAATATTCATACAATTACAATGATGACACAATTACGCACGCACAAACGCAAGCACATGATACGCTTGTATAAATAACACAGAGATTCTCAGGCGCACATGTGTAGGCGGACGCATGCACACACAAGTCAAACATTTGCATGTTTATCAGTGATTGAGTACCTAACACTTCCTGCTGCCTTATCTTCCGCTACTACAAAGTAACAAACTGGTAAATGTACAACGTCGATAGCGGTACTCGTACAACTATCGTAGCCCTTATTGAGTAGCAAGTGTTTGCGTGGGACGAATATTAATTCCGATGGATGTAATCAAGAGCATATATAAAGAAGGGTGCTTCTTATATCCTTCTTTATATATATGCTCTTGATGTAATTCAACTCCGATCCCAATTTTCTGTGGCAAGGTCGTGAGATCCTAAATTAGGATCCTAGTGCTTTAAAGCAATATAAATACAGCTCTGCAGTATATTAATCAGGTGATGCTAATGGCATGGGCCAGTATGTACTGCCAGAGTAGCTGAGATGCTTTTAAAATGTTGAAGGTCATAAAGGATGAAGTTTGGAGCCCGTAAACAAAGTAGTCTATCTAGAGTACCGAAGTGTGACGTCACGTTGGCAAGACAACGAAGAATGAATTTTTCAACATTTGCCAATTAATTTCATATTTCGTAAAATCAATTTAAAAATCAGAGTAAAATTTCAAATTCAATTTCCAAATCTGACACAATGGTCGATCACAATGTGGCACAGGGATTACATAGTGCAAGCTATACTGGATACATACTGGATTACATAGTTAGCGCAAGCTGATAATTTCATGCAGACTACGGATGGCACTACCTGCACCTAGCAACCATTCTCTCCTGATTACACGTAGTTACATTGTTATGGGTACAGCACGCGAGGAGTTTTTTTTGCTTTCGCTTCGAACACACTCACCTCTGTCGTGACGATTCTGGCGGGATACAGTGGCCTATCATCTCTGTCCACCTCCACGTCTCCCAACTTCGGCAGGTTGTAGACGGTGTTACCGCCCACCTGGAACCACGGAACACCCCCCGGGTAACAGGTGGCGCCACCGAGCAGAGGTTGGCAGCATTAAAGTGAGGTTTAAGTTAGGCTTTCTGACCGTTCTCGTATTATCCCCGACCATTAATATTATATTAACTTAATATAATACTTACCATACCATTGTATACTTAATGTACCATTATATTACTTAATATACTATTGTATTACATAGTATCAGGTAGTATACCATTATATTACTTACTATACCATTATATCACTTGATTTACTTTTTATTTTTACTTTATTGATTGTGAAGTACTGGACATGCCCACAGACTCCTCACACCTATAAGCGGGCAATTATTATCCCCTTAATGCGCGCCGCGAAACAAGTGAACGTGCGCGGCAGTCACCTTTCCGAAGACGGTGTGTTTGTTCTGCAGCTCAGGGGTCTGTCCCAGCGTGATGAAAAACTGGCTGCCATTGTCGTTCAGTCCCGAATTCGCCATGGCAACGAGACCGCGTCGCACGAAGCGCAGTCTCTGATGAAACTCATCCTGCGAAATATTTTGGTGGCATTTAAAAAAACAGATCACCATATTTTTACCAAGAGGGAATTCGATTAGACGAATAGATGATAGTAAATGCAATAATGTATGAGACAATATAATAACACTATACATGTCCAAGCCTTTGTTAGCAGACACCTTAACAGAATGCGCACCAGTCTATAAACTATAAAGGACACTTGGTATTTTCTTCACGTGGAAGTTATACATAGAACCAGCCTCTATAGTATGAACACCTACCTGTCTATAAAGAACACATTTGTGGATTTTCTTTTAATGATTCTTATATACATGTCTGACTGTATATCGAAGTTGATACCTTGAAAGGTTGTCCGTAGATCGACTCTCCCCCCGTGCCTGTCCCTGTCGGGTCACCACCCTGAACGATGAAATCTTTCACCACTCTACGGATACAGAAATCACACAGACGATGTAACAGCAAGACAGTATACCGTGTGTGGTTTTTTCTTACGCTAAAGTGAACTGATCTGG
>NW_014578151.1:60954-64468 GCF_000485595.1 Priapulus caudatus
GAGCCTCTTTGGACCACAATTCGATTTCGATTTCCCCACATGATGTATGCAGCAGAACCTGGCGATTACACAATTGGTAACATAACTTAATATTTGAATATCGAGGGAAGAACACCACATAACAACAATTATTGTACCCACTTACATACTAGATTTATTTGTATCCGAGCACACACAGCAGTGTCGCTGAAGGGGTCGTTGTCGTATCAGGTACTACATATATGTACCCGATGTACGTACATATATACACAAGTGTACCAGACTTGTACTACAGAAGTGTATCCTAACCCTAACCCTAAACACAGGGTACATATATGCTGAGAAGATACAGGTCTGGTAATGGTATACATATACGTACCTCGGGTACATATCTGTACTACCTGATACGACAACGACCCCTTCAGCAGCAGTGTCAGTGTCAACAACAACAGCATTGTCACTGCAATGGCTTTGATTAACCACTGGCAGCAAGAACAAGTCCGCACCTGCAGCTACAGCACACACGCATCTATTGATTATATATTATAGTCAATAGGGTGCAAATCCACTTTAGGCACCTTAGGTATCACGAAGTGATGCACAGATTTCTGTGTATCATCAACTGATGCACAAGGTTAAAGGGACAGTAGCCTCTAGGATTTTACTGCATACAACTGTACTTACTGTATAACAAAACGTCTATACCCACACGTATTTGTTACCAGATACCTAATTTAATTGTTCTAATTAATTACAGATCAACGCTACGAAATTTGAACGGCGCCATAACACCCGCGACCGTGCTGCCACCCTAAAAAAGTTGCGTATTTGACAATTTATTTTGCACCTTACAGACCGAGGGCTAATCACAAAAGTGCAATTATATTTATACCTAAATGCTATTTAACCAAACGATATTCATTTTAGGGCAAATTTATCCATATTATAACTGAAACTATATGTCGTTTATAAGATATTACAATCCTATGGCTTTTAAATGAATAAATAAGAAACACCCTCGGTCTGTAGCCCGTGGCTGGAAAGTGGTTTTGTGCAACTTATCAGATCGTGCGCTTTGAGTGGCGCCACCGTCGTTGTAATCAAACTGTAGTCGTTAGTTTTAAAACATTTAAAAAAAATATTTCTAATGGTGATAGAACCATGAAACTTTTTATGTAGCGCAATTATAACCTAAATTAGCTGAAAATAACCCTAGAACCTAGAGTAAACTCTCCCTTTAAATACTTTATGACTTAGCCTTAGCCTTAGGGTCAGGGTTTTTGCATCATTCCTTGATATACGGAAAGTCTGTGCATCAGTTGATGATACACAGAAATCTGTGCATCACTTCGTGATACATAAGGTGCCTAAACTCTAAAGTGGATTTGCGTGGACTATATTAATTATTATATATATAACAAGATTGTGGATTTGTGGATTGTAGTGGATAGATGCGTGTGTGCTGTAGCTGCAGGTGCGGACTTGTTCTTGTTGCCAGTGGCTTTAACGAGAAAACAACGACTTTATGGGTTGAACTTGTTATTAATGGTCAACGTACCTTCCCGTTTGTTGGTGGTTCTTGTATGTAAATGTTACTCATCTTATAAAGGGGTCGTTGTCGTATCAGGTACTACATATATGTACCCGATGTACGTACATATATGTATACATACACAAGTGTACCAGACTTGTACTAAAGAAGTGTATCCTAACCCTAACCCTAAACACAGGGTACATATATATATGCTGAGAAGATACAGGTCTGGTAATAGTATACATATACGTACCTCGGGTACATATCTGTAGTACCTGATACGACAACGACCCCTTCAGCAGCAGTGTCAGTGTCAACAACAACAGCATTGTCACTGCAATGGCTTTAATTAACCACTGGCAGCAGGAACAAGTCCGCACCTACAGCTACAGCACACACGCATCTATTGACTATATATAACAACGTTGTCAATAGGGTGCAAATCCACTTTAGGCACCTTAGGTATCACGAAGTGATCTCCACTGCGGACAGCGCTTCATACTTGAACATCCCCGCGGTCGCGTGCGCATATCCCGCGGAACTGCGCGTCTCATCCGCACGCAGTGCTTAGGATCAACAGCAAAGCTGTGCCACGCAATCTTGTATCATGTCTCTCTGGCTTAACACTACGTTGTCCTACGACGTGTAACAGTAGGAGAGCCTGGTTGGTTTAACCCTAACCCTAACCCTAACACAATTCTTCGTGATACCTAAGGCTAAGGAGTAAGGTTATACTTTAGTTTATGACTTAGCCGTCTTAGGGTTAGGGTTTTTGCATCATTCCTTGATATACGGAAAGTCTGTGCATCAGTTGATGATACATAGAAATCTGTGCATCACTTCGTGATACCTAAGGTGCCTAAAGTGGATTTGCGTGAACTATATTAATTATTATATATATAACAAGATTGTGGATTTGTGGATTGTAATTTGTACTACTTTGTAGTGGATAGATGCGTGTGTGCTGTAGCTGCAGGTGCGGACTTGTTCTTGTTGCCAGTGGCTTTAACGAGAAAACAACGACTTTATGGGTTGAACTTGTTATTAATGGTCACGCAGCGTACCCTTCCCGTTTGTTGGTGGGGCCGGTTTTTCTTTCGTATGTAAAATGTTAAGCTGACATCTTATAATCAAACAATACTAAATGTACATATATAATTATACTCAGCAGCACTGACAAGTTACAGTTCTTCGATCAGCTGCATGGAAGCGGCACACGCTTGGTTTCACAAATCGATAGAATTTTTCGCACCTGCCGTTTTATTATTTAATCGTGACACTTGCACACACCGTCAGCGTGCGGCTCCGCGCTGCGTAAATTTCCCAGAGTACACCGCGCTCAAGAGCGTAGAGACGCAGGCCAAATTTCGAAGCATCGGCAGCCGTCAGCTGAAGAATACAACGGGCGGGCAGCTGGTTCTGGCCCCATTTCTCTGTGCCAAATGCAGTGAGCTTCAAAGGTTCTGCTCAGTATTCCTCGTTAGCGTGAATCAGTCCGTGTGTGCGTAAAATATGGCCGGTAGACGGTATCGTAAGGGCGCTATCGGAGTACGCCGTAAGCCGAGGTTCCGGTCAAACATTTTTCGTGGCCTAGTGTCAGCTGCGAGTGGAGTCGCCAGGACAAAAGGTGTCAAGCAGAACCCGTGGCCGCTCTTCCAACCGTACGTAGGGAATGTGAAGGCGACTACCGATGCACCACATTCATCGCATCGAATAGGGTCTCCGGACGTAATTAGGTGAGGTTACGGTTTGAGTCAGTTTATGAGTGCTTCGCTATGTGCGAGTGAGGGCCTAACTGGCCAAGGTTAATAGTATATACTAACTAGGCCTACGTAGTCCACGTCGTTGAGGACCGGTTGGTTGTTGTTGTTTACTTGTGTTATTAATTATATGTACACTCGGCCAGCTCACTACAGGTAACTTTGGCCACGACCTGCCGTCACGTTACACCTTACTGGCTTTCTACTTAGCGGTGCCTACATAAAGAGAACGAAGTGCAAC
>NW_014578151.1:67405-70231 GCF_000485595.1 Priapulus caudatus
CTAGTAGAACGTCTTTCTCTCTCGGTGTTGCAGGAGTGGCTGATGGCGTCGGGGGATGGCACAACTACGGCGTTGATCCATCACAGTTCTCCTCCTATCTCATGTCTACGTGCGAGCGACTTGTCGAGCAGGGAACGTTCAGCCCGCAGTTCCCCGTCGAAATCATAGCGACGAGCTACCAGGAATTGTTGGAGAACAAAGTGCCAATCATAGGTATGCGAGAGAAAATCGTAGGTACAGTGTGTTTGCGTTGCTCGTGGGTACGGTGTTGTGTGTGCCAGTCGAATTATAGTAGAGTTAGAAATTGAACTTTTTTGCCATGTAGCAAGTACTCGCTGCCAGTGAAAAAGGCAGGTAGGAAATTTTACTCACTCTGGGGGAGAATCTTTGGCGCTTTCACTTCGCTTAATTACAAGTTTCTTGGCAGCAAGTACTTCCTGTTGACGTTGAGAGCCGGCAGCAAACTGACCCGCTGTAGGCAGCGCAACTGCTGCTTGCTGCCTCTTAATTGCTAACCCTGCCATAGACACAGTATGTGCATTTTAATGATAGCTACGGTATGTACATGTATGCTAATCGTAAGTATGTGGCAAGTGTCAGTTATGTCATAAAATAGGTAGGGTGTGTGAGTGTGGTCGAGATTATATAGGCAGACTATGGGAGTCCCTGTCATGGCTACTGTACGCGTAGCTTCTGTGGAAAGTGTCTGTTCTTAGGTGTCAGACTTGTTATTATGGTGGAGGTGTGAGCTGGTGTGTGCGTGGGTGGCGTTATATCGCGTGTGGTAAGTTTCTAATCTACGTAGAGCGAGAGAGAGCGAGAAAGAGAGAGAGAGTGCCTGTGTGCATGCGTGAGTTTGTGTGTGTGTGTGTGTGTGTGTGTGTCCATGCGTGCGCGCGAGTGTGTGTGTGTTCGCACGCGTGTGCATGCGCGTGCATGCGTGTGCGCATGTGTCTGAACGTGTATGTGTGTATGTGTGCATGCATGAACGGGAACGAGCATGTGTGTGTGTGCGTGTGTGCATGCATGCGCGCGCATGTGTGTGTGCGTGTGCGCATACATGTGCGTGCGTGTGTGTGCGAGCATGTGTGTGTGTGCGTGCATATGTGTGAGCGTGTGCGTGTGCGCATGTGTGTGAGCGTGTGCGTGTGCACATGCATGTGCGTGCGTGTGTGTGCGAGCATGTGTGTGTGTGCGTGCATATGTGTGTGCGTGTGTGCGAGCGTGTGCGTGTGCGCATGCATGTGCGTGCGTGTGTGTGCGAGCATGTGTGTGTGTGCATGCATATGTGTGAGCGTGTGCGTGTGCGCATGTGTGTGAGCGTGTGCGTGTGTGTGCGAGCATGTGTGTGTGTGCGTGCATATGTGTGAGCGTGTGCGTGTGCGCATGTGTGTGAGAGAGAGAGAAGTGTGTGTGTGTGTGTGTGTGTGTGTGTGTGTGTGTGTGTGTGTGTGTGTGTGTGTGTGTGTGTGTGTGTGTGTGTGTGTGTGTGTGTGTGTGTCCATGCGTGCGCGCACTTGTGTGTGTGTTCGCGCGCGTGTGCATGTGCGTGCATGCGTGTGCGCATGTGTCTGAACGTGTATGTGTGTATGTGTGCATGCATGCACGGGAACGAGCATGTGTGTGTGTGCGTGTGTGCATGCATGCGCGCGCATGTGTGTGTGCGTGTGCGCATGCATGTGCGTGCGTGTGTGTGCGAGCATGTGTGTGTGTGCATGCATATGTGTGAGCGTGTGCGTGTGCGCATGTGTGTGAGCGTGTGCGTGTGTGTGCGAGCATGTGTGTGTGTGTGCGTGCATATGTGCGCGCGTGTGTGCGAGCGTGTGCGTGTGCGCATGCATGTGCGTGCGTGTGTGTGCGAGCATGTGTGTGTGCGTGCGTGCATATGTGCGCGCGTGTGTGCGCGCGTGTGCGTGTGCGCATGCGTGTGCGTGTGCGCATGCATGTGCGTGCGTGTGTGTGCGTGCATGTGTGTGTGTGCGTGCATACGTGTGTGTGAGTGTGCAGGCGTGTGTGTGTGCGCATGCATGTGCGTGTGTGTGTGTGCGTGTGTGTGTGCATGCATGCGTGCGCATGTGTGTGCGAGCATGTGTGTGTGTGCGTGCATGTGTGCGCGTGTGTGCATGTGTGCATGCATGTGCGTGCGTGTGTGTGCGAGCATGTGTGTGTATGCGTGCGTGTTCGTGTGCGTGCATACGTGTGCGCGTGTGTTTGTGAACGTGTGTGTGTGTGTGCTTGCATGCACGCGCGTGAGCGAGCATGTGCACGTGCGCATGCGTGTGTGTGCGAGCATGTGTGTGTGCGTGCGCGTGCATGCTAGTGCGTGTGTGCGTGTGTGCTCGTGTGCGCGCGCGTGTGCTATGTATGTGTATGACTCACTCGTTGATCTGCATGGTGTGTTTATCTCACACAGGAAGCAGTACTGTTTGTATCGTCGTACTGGACCGAAGAAATCACACGATATATACTGCCAACCTCGGTGATAGTGGCTGTCTAGTAGTAAGTATTATTTGTATACACTCCTGGCGTAACACCAAGTGCATATATATAGTAAGGTTTTAAACATGTCATAGACATCATTCTTTTCACCAATATGTGCATCCATCGACCTGGATTTCAAGTTAGATTTGTTTACATATGTCAACAAAATTAGTGCGTGATTTTTGCTAGGGTTTGGTGAGGATTATTAACAGGAATTAGAGTGTGTTGTTATTGTTGTTGTTGTTTATTGTTATTGTTTGTGTTGTTTCAGGTGCGGGAAGGTAATGTTGTGCATTGGTCTAATTGAGAGTTTGTTATTGTTATTGTTTGTGTTGTTTCAGGTGC
>NW_014578151.1:72828-92924 GCF_000485595.1 Priapulus caudatus
CTGCTGCTGCTGCTGCTGCTCTGCTGCTGCTGCTGCTGCTGCTGCTCTGCTGCTGCTGCTACTGCTGCTGCTGCTGCTGCTGCTGCTGCTGCTACTACTACTGCTACTACAGCTGCTGCTACTGCTGCTGCTGCATGCTGGCGTGGCGATGACGGTTGTATCTAAGCAGCATTGTCACGTTATGTGCGGTCTCTCGCTCTCTTGCGAGCGTTTCCGCTCCCTCTAACTCTCTCTTCCCCCTCTCCCTCCTTCACTCTCTCTTACACATTCTCTCTCTCCCTTTCCATCTTTTTCTTATCTTGTTGATGTTGATCTCTGATTGTTTATGCAGATGACAATACTTTCAATACTTCAACAGAGATGCCAACCACTACGATTTATCCGTATTTTATACGAATTTCGATTCCTTTTGCACCACCACGACCAGTTTGTATCAAACTACGAATTTCACTGTGATAGAAAAAAAAATTTTGTTGTAAATTTATTGTCATTTTTGACCCTCAGAATGCAGGAAATTGCATCTCAGAATCAAACAATTTTCCGGGGGGGCATGCGTGACCCTCGAACTACTAATTTGAAGGCCAGAAACTACAGATTGCTTCAAATATGTGTTGGCATCTCTGCTTCAATTCAATTCCCACATTGCTCTCTGTCTCTCCATCCATCCGTCTGCCTCTGCATCTCACTGCGTCGAATTCGGCTCTTGCAGGTGGAAAACCAGATGACATCACGGTGGTGCTGGCGTCGGTGACCTTGAATGACTAATGAAGGTCGTCTCGCCGCGGGGGAACACTAGTTGCCGTTGCCATCGGTTCGTGCCGCGTTCCGGGAATTCCAGACGTCGTCGCAAAACTCGGAACTCTCGCTGGGATCGCCATGGCAACCGTCGGACTCCGACGACCCATCCAGCGTCCGTCTGCGGATGTTGATGCTTCGAGGGGGAAGTCGGTGGCGGCGTTTCGCGCGCTGTGCGCTTCTCGAATCCGGGACGAACCCACCTTGCCGCTGCCGGACACAGTCGCCGATGTTTCATAGGAAACGTGGAAATTGCTGGGATCTGGGATAGCGTGTTCCTTTCTGAGGGTGTTCTCCGGAACGATCTCTCCCACTGAGGGTCTGGTTTTCCCCCGAAAAGAGGAACACTACTGTGATGTTATTGTAGGATGCAGTCAGAGCGTGCTTTCTTTCTCTCTGGTGGCGTGGCACCAGGGTTCGAATTTTGGGTGAAAATCTAGTGGACAGCAGGACCACCAACTTCAGAAAGTTGGTGGTCCTGCACAAAAGTTGGTGGTCCGCTTATTTACTAGCAGTGAGTAACAAAATAGTATACAAAAATAACCATTGGCATTAACAGCATAGATGTAACTTAGAGTTGGTTAAATAATATATCTCAAGCTCTAGGAATGCTGGGGGAGCTTGTGGGAAAGGTTTTACTTTCGTTTTTTTTCTCCCCAGTCCACGGTACCCCCATGCATAGATCAATGCTGCTGCACATCTGCAAAGTTACAAGTGCCTATAGAATCTTGATACAGTTAACATTGCTTCTAGATATCTAACTGAATAAAAATAGTCCACTTTCTACGTAAAGAAAAGTGCCGAATTCAGTTAACAGCTTTGATTACGTGCATGTCAGGTATCACTGGTCGTGCCCTCACTCCCCACGATAACCCCTGCGACATATGAACTTATTGTTATGCGGTCATAAAAACACTGGGGTCATGCCGCAATCGATTTCTTAGACTGTCACGAGGTTTTGTTCGTGTGGCGAATCATGCGTTGAGGGAGTTCATGCCCTCGGCTCTAGATGTTTTGGATACCCCGTCTACACTCAGGAACCGAGCATATTAGAATGCGCTCCCGTTTACAAGTCTGTCTAAACAGCCGTTGCGATAACCGTAGTATTTCAGCGTAATATGAGGGGAAAAAGTGCCGGTCAGGAGGACCGGCAGTTTCGTAGAGATTGTGGCCGAAGCAAAAACTTGGTGGCCTCGGGCCTCCGGGTTGGCACCAATTTCGAACGCTGCGTGGCGCGCACCCGCTTTCACGTAGGCGCCCGAAATCCAACGCTCGTCCGTAGAGTCTGATTTCTATGTTACGGAATTCCGGTTTCCGAGTTGATTCTGGGATCTTCGGGACCAGATTCCATTTTGGAGTTCCTAGGACCGGACTTTGTTCCGGAATGACCGGGCTCTACTCCATCTGTATTCCCTAGTACTCGGAGCTTGCTCAATTACTGGGAAATTCTGGATTATGGAGGGGATGGGAGAGGGGTCATGCTTGTGTAGTATGGAGTACTGGTAGACTTTAACGATCTCACCTAAGCCCTGATTAAGCTTGACTTAAGGTTTAACATTTTGCACGTCAGTGCAATTATAAATATATCGAAGCGTATCGAACGCTAGATAATAATGTAAATATAACTTAATTAATATTGTGTGCTAACCCAATGAGAAGCGCTATGAGATCGTACGGGGGTGGGGGGGTGCGGATATTCGGGGGATGGGCAGCAGAGGGTAGAGTTCTGAATTGGAGAGTTTAGATTGTGGGCAACCTTACAGAGAGATTCTACGAAGAGAGAGGTGACTCTAATCTAGTGACTGACTCTGAATACGTCTTGGAGAAGATTACCACCTCTCCCCTCGCCCTACTCGGCCTTCGATAAAGTTGCTTGGAAGATCAAAGCTAAGTCGGTCTGTATGGGTGGTGTATGCCAGAACGTCAAACAAGTGGCACTTTGGTACTCAGCAGAGTTTTTAGAACTTTCCGTCGCAACAACGATTGGCTGGGGCAGGGGCAAAGGTGAATGGAGGGAGGGGGTATTTTCATCCTGATCTCTGTGTGCAATTCGTTTTCGGAGTCGTTAGCAATCGTTGCTCGTTAATCGCACGTCTGGTAATTATTTAACGGAGAAATAGTTGTGCGGTTTTGTAATCTAGGTGCGTTGAGCTGATGCTGGTTACTTGGAAAAGGCTTAAAAGCATATCGGCGCATTTTGACAGGGTTTATGGCGTTATAGAGGGCGCTAGCTATAACTTGTACCTGTGGCGATGTATCGCCACAGGTAGTGGAGATTATAGAGGGCGCTATCTATGACGTGGGAACATGGCGATGTTTTATGGCGAATATGTGTGATTATAGAGGGCGCTGTCTATGACCTGCGAATGTGGCGATGTGTTATGGCGAGTATATGTGATTGCAGAGGGCGCCGTCTATGACGTAGGAGCGTGGCGATGTATAGTGACAGGTAGTGGTGACCATAAGGGTGCTGTACCGCGTAGCGACGGGTTTTCACAGATAGCGAGAAGTCGCGCACGCCGTTGGCTCACAATCCACAATGCACATGACGTACGTCATTATAAAATAGACGAGTAATGTACTTGTAAATATAGGTAACAAAATAGGGTAGATGAAGGAATCGACTGTAGAGAGAGTGTACATATGTACGCGTCGTCCCGAATGATGAGTGAAGGCTAACGGATAGCCCGCACGACTTTGCTGTAATATAGTAATAATGTAAGTGTGATAGTGCGGTAGTACGATGGGCAGTGCACACGACTGGTGCGCAGTGGATCTGAGAGTATTTGTCTGTACGCGCGTGATTTTGTAGATGTACACCTGCGTTGTCGTTGGGCAGCTTATGCTTAACCCCCCATAAGCTTAAGCTTATGCTTACCATTAGTAGCCGGTCCGAAGAGCTGAATCAATCACTGATCGTAGGTGCGTGTGCACGAGCGCCGGTATCAGTGTAAGCAGCGCCGATCATGTGTGCGCGAGCGCGCGTGTGTGTGTGTGCTTAGCGTAGAGCCAATGTGTGGAGTGAAAAGTGTAAAGTGTTGCAGCAAAAATGCGCACAGTACGTAGTCATTACTGTACACCAAGGAGCTACATATAACTATATATATATATACATATATATATATATTTAGCTCCTTGCTGTACACCACATCAACGATACAGTGGCGCCATCTCTTGGTAGTAATTGGTCAGTGTTAAGTAAAGCGTGTACGTGTGTGTGTGTAGAGAGAGAGAGAGAGAGAGGTAGATAGAGAGTTTTGATGCACAAGTAGTGGGTTCTTGTAAAGCCAGTGACGAGCTACGCGCACAACACAGACTGTTTGCCAGGGTACTATTACGATCAATCTTATATTACATTCGTGATCAGCACGGCATCTGCTGCACGTAGTGGTAGAGCGAAATAATGAGAGTCTCACGAAAAAACTGCGAAGAACTAAGCAAGAGCCCAATTACACGGACCTCAACTGTTGTTGACCATCTGTCCGATTGTTCATGTATTATAATTATCATATATATATATATATTAATATTTATGTGTGCAGGGCTGTAGCCTCCAGGGGGCGAGCAAGGAGGGCAATTTTATCTTTTTTGGGGGGATTGGAAAAAATGTGATTATTGGTAAAATAGATGTGACGAAGCCTACAACAGTATATCGTCATGCCTCCGTCAGGACGCATGGCATATCGTCAGGCATACAAAAGTGTTCTCTCGTCGTTATTCAGTTCGGTCGTGAAATTTAGCCCCCTCGGTCACCTAAGTATTTGAACAAGCTACCACCTTGCATGCGTGTTATATTTGTCTCCATTAACTCCTGATATATATATATATATATGTTCTATATATATATATATACGGTATATACCTATATATATATATACGGTATATATATACATGTTCTATGCACAGCTTACCAATGACAGGAACGTGTTGTTTATGATTTATGATTATATATTTTCCCTGAAAATGTCATCGTCATATCTGTGAAAATTAAACAATTGCTCATTCGTAATACTAATGGACTCGTGTTACTTGTGATGCTTTTGTGTATATATATTATAGATTATAGATGCAATCGACATTAGCACATACGGTACGTTATATAGTTACCCCTTCTCGTGATGCGCTGTCCCAATACGACACAAGTTATTAAAAAGCGACGAATTAAGTTCAAACCGCGATAGCGAAAATAGATTTCAAATCGCACACGACCGATATTATCGATACGTGATCGATATCCTCAGAGATACCCTAACCCCCACGCACCCACTAGTCTAACTGATACGCTCTCTCTCATTACGTCATGGTATGACGTCACTTGATGACGTCACGGTCCGGTGACGTCCGGTTGCTGTGAGATGGGAGTTGACTTGTCAGCATTGCTATTAATACGTCAAGTCGTCGTCAGCAGCTACATACAGTACACACGCGGGGCCATGGGTGGCGAGGGGAAAGTGGAGCGGGGCAGTTGTACCGCGTGGTTGTACACAGTGTGAAACGGGGTTATTTCTATAGCATCCGGCCAGCTTTGGCGGTCTCTCGGTGGGTGGTGGGGGAGGGGCTGACTGTTTACGTAGTCTCTTCTCGTAGGTGGTGGGGGAGGGGCTGACTGTTTACGTAGTCTCTTTTCGGGGGGAGGGGCTGACTGTTTACGTAGGCTTGTCTCGTTACGCAGTTTTCCTCTCGCGTTTCTGTACAAGGATGAGGGAGGGAGGGGGCGACCGGTTATTTTCGGGACGCAGATCGAGTTATACCATGACGAGGAAAGAGGGAGAGAGGGAGGAGGAGGTTAGGGAGAGGAGGAGGAGGTTAGGGAGAGCAGGAGGAGGTTAGGGCGAGGAGAAGGAGGAGTTGGGGAAGGCGTGGGGGATGATGGGAGGGCGGGTAGGAGGAGGGGAAGGCGTGGGAGATGAGGGGAGGGCGGGTAGGAGGAGGGGAAGGCGTGAGAGATGAGGGGAGGGCGGGTAGGAGGAGGGGAAGGCGTGGGAGATGAAGGGAGGGCGGGTAGGAGGAGGGAAGGGGAGGACGGGGCCGGTAAGGAGGAGGAAAAGGAAAGAAGGTTGTAGTTCAATCGGCTGCCAATAAACTTTCCGTCAAGTAAAAATAGAGAGACCCTCACTTCTATAGGTTTCATCGTCTGTTTCCATATGCCATGTCCTGACCTGCGAGATTCGTGTTTGTAAACAATTACTGCAAAGGCTTACTCTCCATCCTAGGCAAGGCTCCAGGGCAAGGATGAGAATAGCATGAATGTATATAGCCCGAGGAGGGGGAGAAGTGGCATGGGGTCTCGTGGAGAATGTGGGCGCTGCGGGTGGTTGCCTCGATCACTTCTAATTACTTATGGCTGTCATTAATTACGTAACGCGGGTGGAGACTGTATAGGCTTACGTTGTAACACTGCGCGATCTATCTAAGAAGTTAGGATAATTAGAATGATATTGAAACATTAGAAAATGCAATATTAAATAATAAATGAAAAACAATTAAGGAAAAATAAAACGTAAAAAGTTTTACAGAATGGTAGGTATTCGAAGCGTTGTTCTCTCTTTCTTTGGGGAGGGGGGGGGGACTATAACGTCTACTACGCTACCGACTAAGCCATTACTCAAGTGTGATTTTTTTTCTGTGCAAGATAGCTATGTGGTGTAGGTACTATCTCTATAAGGCGTGGGTACTATCTCTATAATATAATCTAAATATCATATCTAAGATTATATTATAGAGATCAGTGGCGCGTAATCATTCCTTGCCATAAATGTGAGGGCGCTGTAGTCGCTTGCTCTCTCATTATTTAAAAAAATAACTGTAATATTATACAAGACATTTATATAATATAAATTTATTATAGGATATGTGTGCCCATTGCAATTTCTCCACAATATATTCTAGAAGGTAATAAAAATAGTTGTTTTCCGCGTCCACGCTTCCATTGTGTGAATCATGGGATATCTAGACATCACCATGTGGAAACATTGTTGGCATGCGCCGAGAACACTTATCGTTGAGTAATGTTAGCGTTAATGTAGTGTTAGTATATTTATTTCTATTCAGAGCGTAAACTATTCAAATAGCCTAACCAAATAAAATAAAAGGGACTACATCGAAGTTGGAGAGAGGCAAAGTTGATCAAATACACACAGGTCAACACTGCAGAACAGTGCAGCACTTGGCAGTGCACTGTGCATGCAGATCGCAGTAGAAAATATTCAAGATGATGAGATTAGGTATCTTACGGTCGCTTCTACCAAAACTGGAACCCGTATCGGTGGCGCGGCTGCTTTCGAACGCAGTTCTAAGAACCACGTCATGTAACGCACATCGCTTGTTATCCGACATTCGCCGCGAACACAACCCACGGGTTTTCCTCTCGTCGTCTGCCGCCCGAGCGTGCGACGGAGTGCCGTGCGGTGGCGACACCAGGAACTACTCGCAGCAGACGGACGAGGACGCCGCGGAGACGGGCGCGCCGGACCTCCTCTCGCAGCAGCTGGAGCGCGTCGCCACGGCGACGGCGGCGCTCGACCTCGTCACGCGCCACGCCGACGTCATGAACGACGCGCACGTGTTTGCGGCGCTATTCGCCGTCGCCCGCCTCTCCCGCCATGCGCCCGTCGCCGCCGACGACCCTCGTCTGCAGACGCTGTGCCGCCACGTCGAGCGCAAGGCCCGGTTCTTCGCGCCAGAGGAACTCGTGAACGCGTTCAAGTACTGCGGGCAACTTCGGCTGAGCGCGCGTTCCCGAGTCGTGCAGACGCTTCTGCAGCTGATCCGCCGCGTCATCAACGACCTTGACGTCGAACAGCTGATGTTCGTCTCGTTCCTCCTGCAGCGGCAGCGCGAGACGACGACCGTCGGCAACGCGTTGCTCATCGCCGCGCCGCTCGTCGTCGCCATGGAGACGCGCGCCTCCCTCGGCGCGATGTCGCTGCCGCGGCTCGTCGACGCGATCGAGTTTTTCGCGCGCTTCCCCGACGCCGTCCCCGCGGGGATCGCGGCAGCGGTCGCTGCGCGCATCGGCGAGGAGGGCGGGGGCGTGACCGCGGCGCAGGCGATGCGCACGCTCGCGTCGCTCTCGCGGCTGCGGCTTCGCGACGACGCGGCGGTCGCGGCGGCGTCGCGCGCGATTGCGGCGGGATGCGGCGAGCTCGCGGACGCGGCCGTCGCGGCGATCGCGCGCTGCTGCAGCATCCTCGGTTGCGGCGACGCGCGGCTGCTCGACGCGGCGGCGGCAGAGACGGCGCGGCGCGGCGGCGGGCTCGCGAGCGCCTACCCGCTCGCGCAGCTCTGCGCCGAACGCTCGCACTTTTCGCGCGCTCTCACGGACCACATCGCCCGCCTCCTCGCCGCCGACCCCTCCCTCGCCGGCGACCGGCGATACTCCCTCCTCACGCTCGCCGACTTCCTCTCCGTGTCCGACTACCGCGCGGCGGGGACGGACGCGGTGGTGCGCCACCTGGCGGGCTGCGCGGCGCAGGTGGAGACGCTGCGAGCGCGAGACTTCTGGCTGTACGTCGGGTTCGCGAAGGCGCTCGTCGTGCTGGGGAGGTACGATGACGCGATACTGAGGGAGGTGTGCAATCCCGACAACGTCGATTACCTGCTGAATCGCTACCGTCCAGGTGCGGCGACGACGACACGATTTATTACTATTATTATTATTATTATTATAATTATTATCATTATTCTTTGTATTGTTGTTTATTTTATATTGTTATGGACTTGGTGATGATTTGACCAGGTGTGGCGATGACGTTCGAGTCTATTATTATATTTTATTTTTATTTTGTTTGTTTTGTTATTAATTTTATATTGTTATTTCCTATGCACTTTTCAAGTAAATTTTATAATTGCGTAAAATCTGGAGAGGAAATCATGTAAACCATAACGAACGTTATCTCGTTATCTCGCGATGATGTCTCGATGGAACAGGAAGTTTCGCATTTATTCGGTGTTTTGCGTTTGCAGAGAAGCGTGAGGTGAATCTACGCGACCTTCACTTCATCGACCAGGCAGTGAGCATGGAGTGCATGAGTTACTGCGGACCTCAGCTCAGCGACGCTTACCGCAACGAAGCCATCGCGTTGACGCGAGGTACGCAGCGAGCGAACCACAGCGGTCGCATCCCGGCCGTCACCACGGAAACCTCACGCTCGCTCGCTACATCTTAGCTTCGTATCTCGTTCTGAACTCGCGTAATTTTTTACCGCATTTGCTAACTTGTATTATGTTGATCTACTTGATTAGGATTTAATTACATGTCCTCGTCTTTGCATCAAGTCGGCTAAAGGTGTCTGATGCGTATTAGTGGATAGACTTAGACTTTTAATTGGTTTGAATTAATTGTAATGACTTTATTAAGGATTTAAAGTGCACGTGTTGTTTGGCATGGTCTGATTGTGCGCTGTTACGCTGTACGCATTATGGTTAGGCTATAGATATTATGAATGTACTATGCATATAACACATTATATAATATCAGGTCACACATTGTATTTATATGCTGTGGTGCAGATTATATTCCTGTTCCTCTCACCCGCAGAAACTAACCAGGACTATCCTCTTCACGGTGCTCTGGAACGAGGATTCGGGGATGCACAGTATGTCAAGACTAATGTCTACACACGCCACGGTCACCACATAGGTATGCACCCAGGCATGGTACACGACTGTAATCTGTTTTCGCCTGAGCTTCAGCTCTCTTGTTTGGAAGACACTGGCGTTTGAATAACAACTGTATTGACACTTGTTATAAATATATATATCAGGTATAATTATTTATTTGTAGTCGTTGAAAATTATTTTTGTTCTAACTTGATTGAAATTATTTACTTTGTAGATCATTTGATAGCATTGAACAAGTACAACCAACCCATGACAATGACGCTGGGAGCACGAGAGAGAAGTATGAGCGTCATATCATACCTAATAACTCTATATTTGCAACATTGTTTGACTCCTGACCCCTGATTTGTCACGAATGATAAGGAAGACGATTCGTCGTGGGTAGGCTGCCGATTTATTATCGGCAATAGGCCGCTGATTGATTGCTTATTGATTATTGATTATAGGTGACGATGATGTGATGTATGTGGAGGATTTGGTGTTTCCTTACGACTGCAGAATGTGAGTAAAATGTTTTACGTTTCAATCGGCTCTTGAGTGGCGCTTACATGTCATTTTGTTGTGATTGCTTGTCATATTACTTAGATATTTTCGTGCTTGCGTGGCATTTAAATGTATATTTTACGTGAATTTGCGTGGAGATCGAATGAAATCTCTCTGCGTTTTTGCTTGGCACTTTATTGAGCATTATTTTTTGTAACTAACTTTTCGCGGCATTTACAGTAATTGTTTTTTTCTGGCTTGCGTAGAGTCGCTCTGAACCTGCTTCATGAAGAAGACTACTGCAGTAACATGGATAAGCGGCGTGGAGAGAGCGCGGTGAAACAGAGACAGCTGCTGCAACTCGGTTACTGCCCCGTAGCGGTGAGGATCTGACTCTCTCTGTCTCTCTCTCTCTCTCTCTCTGTTTCTCTGTTTGTCTCTCTCTCTCTCTCTTTCTCTCTCTCTCTGTTTCTCTCTGTTTGTCTCTCTCTCTTTCTCTCGCTCTCTTTCTCTCTTTCTCTCTGTAGATTGGCCGGCGTGCTTTGTGTATACGTGTTATGTGACCAGAGTTGTGTATGCATTCCGATAGGGGTCGCTCGCTCTCTCTGCTCGCTGGTGAGTGAAGTTAATAAACCGTGATCCAGTCTTGTCATAACACGCCACACGCGTCTCTCTCTCTCTCTCTTTCTCTCTCTCTCTCTCTCTCTCTCTCTCTCTCTCTCTCTCTCTCTCTCTCTCTCTCTCTCTCTCTCTCTCTCTCTCTCTCTCTCTCTCTCTTTCTCTCTCTTTTTTCTTTCTCTCTCTCTCTTTCTCTCTTTCTTTCTCACATTTTCTCTTCCTCCCCTATCTCTTTCCTGCCTTCTTGTCTGTCTGTCTCTCTCTCTTACTCGCTATCTCTCTCTCTCTTACTATCTTTTAGAAGATAAAGTTGTTATCACGTTTCTAAGAGAATTAATGCGATGGCTATGTAATAGTTGATGCAGTCGCTTCCTCAGTTCCTTGTTGGTTCGTTCCATGCAGGGAATGGCTGCCTTGCTCGTATCACATACATCATCCTGTTATTTTATTTCGTAGGTGAACTACCAGAAGTGGCTCGCTTTTCCTGACAGCGAGAAGGTTCCTTACTTGGTACGTGAGGTGAAGAATGCAACAATCACCACCGACATGCCAACCTGAATCGTCGATTACACGAACGCACGACATTTATCTTATCTGTCAGTCTTCGAATTGTAATTAGTAAGGTCTCTGTCGTCCCGATACCATGCGTATTACCTACGAAACAGTCAGTCGCACACGGCAAATTACTTTGGTGTTAGTGCAGCTGTATATGTGGTAGCATAACGTTCACTCTGTGACGACAGTGAGATGATACGAGGGGTGATCCATGAACAGATAAATGTAACGCTGTATCTATGCATTTATAAGCATCAGTTTTTGTGTAAACGTAGTCTGTGTGCTCAGTGAGTAACCATAACGTTCTCTCTCTATGACGAAACAGAGATTATACAAGATAAGTCGAACAGATAAATCAAATGCTATAGATACGTTCAAGAGCTAATAATACCATGTTACGCTCGTACAATCATAAAACATGGTGCAATGATTAAATATCGAGTGATAGTTGTTGAAGACGATCGATGATCGGCATGTTTTATTGTACAGATATAATAATAATAAAGAATAAAGAATAATAGAGAGTTGTTCTCTATGCGAGTAGGGTGTGAAATGTACACTCGTTGTTTATGTGGACTTGTTATTTTGTACAGTATAATGAGTGATAGTTGAACACGAGCCATCTTGAGTAAATGAAGTCTGCCAGTCTGCCAGTGTTCTGGTTGTTTTAATATTTGTGATTGTGTTGTCAAATGATTTGTTTGGAAGATTTCCAAAAAATTTGGAAGTTGCCGAGAAAAAAGGAAAATCCAGTACTTACAATGAATAAGAACACTAACATTTGAATTAAGAAGGAACAGAGTAAATAGAATTATATATATATACATATATATCGAAATTTTTTATTAGAGTCAAAATTTTATAGTATATCTTGAAACCCAATAAAGGACCAACAACGAATTATAAAGACCATGATTGAAATATTACCCTGGTAGTCCAAAATATTATCTCAACTCTAACACATAGGTTTCAGGAAAATTCTGTATATAAAATATCGTACAATATAGATTACCGTGTAAGGATGAATGACCACTCTACGATGGAGGCATGGCAGTGAATGGGTGTAACGATAGAAATGTAAACTTTGGTGCAAGTTGTTAGGAATGAGTAAACACTAAAGGGGGGCTTATGTCGAGCTTGCGAGCCGACTAGACTGGAAGCAACTGGCTGGAATTCACTGCGACTGCAGTGCTTAAGTCGGTCGACTGCGACGCGACTGCCTGCGACTGGCCGCCACTAGTTGCTCGGAATAGAACAGCGGGCAACTGGACGCAACTAGTCGCTGCCGATCGCTTCCAGTTGTTCGAAATCCAGTTGCTTCCAGTCGAGTCGGCTCGCAAGCCCGACATAAGTCCCCCTTAAAACACTGAAAATATTTTGCCATAAACATTTCCGATGGAATAAATTTACAGCTTAAATGTAAAACAATATCTCTACCCATGTCACTATAAATAAACGCTATATTCTCATATATCTATAAATACAGTCCAGAAAGGACGATGTGACAAAACTAAATAGATTAGTCTATTTAGGACTACTAGAAATATATAGTGGGTGTGCTCGCACGTTGATCACCCATCTCTGCATACTGACTATATGAGGTATATGGTATACGATTATTCGTAACGTTATATAACTAGTATATATCAAAAACTAAAGAATTCTTCTTGAGGCAGTTGAAATGGATGGGTCACTGTTGCACGTCGTCGAAAGCCGACGATTGCGGGAATATTTTTACATAAAACTAGTGGTCGAGTGGTCATGAGTTCTGGCTACGCTCTCTCTCTCTCCCTCTCTCCTTCTCAAGCCTTCTCTTCTCTCGCACAGTCAGAGTCACCCTGCTGTTCATCACAGGTTCCCCAGTTCTCCGCATTCTTCGACGATTCGCATGTTCACGAACACCCTCGCCATATTGCGCCGCGTCGCTGCGTCATTCCACACCTTCGTGAACGTCGCCACGAACTCCCTCGCCGTTGTTCTGCCGCCCGCCGCCTCGCGCCACGCCGACGCCAGCGCCTCCTGGTGTCCCCCAGCGTCCGGCGAGTGGTACAGCGTCACG
Source organism: Priapulus caudatus (assembly GCF_000485595.1). Lineage (NCBI taxonomy): Eukaryota > Metazoa > Priapulida > Priapulimorpha > Priapulimorphida > Priapulidae > Priapulus > Priapulus caudatus. Next base: position 85,961 of record NW_014578151.1, read on the forward strand.
CCGGCGGCGTCGGCGCGCCGGTAGCACTCGTAGCCGGGGGCGCCACCGTCTGCGCGGTCGAGAAGCAGCACCAGGGGGCGCCGCACGGGCAGGCGTGGAATCACGTGCGAGCAGAGCCATGCGTCCTCCGTCGCCGCGGCGACCACCCCGCGACCCGCGATCCGCCATCGCATCCCGCCGTCGCTCCCCTCTTCCCGGGGATCCTTCCCCGTGGAGAGACCGTCCACGCCGGAGGAACTCTCTTCTTCCACCTCCATCGACGAATCCCTTCTCGTAGAGATATGCCTTCCCGCGGGACGATCTTTCTCCGTGGACGATTGCTGTCTCTTGTTTGGATCCATCCCTGCGTAAGGATTCTTACTCACCCTGGAATCATTTCCTATCCAGGGATCTGTGGAGGTGGCTATCCCAGTAGAGAGATCTATCCCTATAGAGGGATCTATCCCTGTGGAGTTAGCCATCCTAGTGAAGGGATCTATCCCTGTGGAGGGATCTTCAGGTAGGATGAGTACCGGCGGCAGCGCGTCCCCGTTCGCCGCGACGCACGTGAGTGCGGTGGCCGTCTCTCCGCGCGCGAGCGGCAGCGCCACCTGTCCGCATGCGTACACGCTCGCCGGCGGCACGCGCCGACGCGCGAGAAACGTGCGCAGCCGCGAGGCAGCATCGTCGTCGTCGCCGCGGCAACCGTCGTCGTCGTCGTTGTCGGGCGAGCGCAGCATACGCGTGGCGGCGGCGAGGAGCTGCTCCGGCGTGACGGCGGCAAAACCGCGCCGACGCATCTCGACGACCCATCGGCACAGCCGCACGCCAGCCTCCTGCCGGTCGCCGGGGGCGACGCCCGACGACGACTCCTCCGCGTCGCCGTGGCGACGATCGGCGACCGGCGTGGGAGGAGAACTCAGATTCTCACGTCCCTCCTCGTCTGTCGGGGACGCCGACGCTTCGCCGGCTGTCGAAAATCCCAGCAAGTCCGCGGCTGGCTCTGCGTCGACAGGTGGCGCCCCCGTAGCATCCTCGCCTTCGCTCGACGAATCGCCGCTCATCGGCTCCGTCTTGATAATCGCAGCTTGTGATTCGCCGGGTTCGATCGCCGCCGCCATTCGGACGACGTCGTGCTCACGCCGCCGCCGCACCGCCGCCCGCTCGCCGCCGCGGTTACCATGGTGATTCAGCCAGTCACAGAGCGTCGACTTTGGCACGCGCCACCTGGCGGCGGCGGTCGTCTGCGTGACGCCGGCCGCGGCGACGTCGTGCATCGCGGCAACGAGCCGCTCCCTCCTGCTCAGCCTCCCGATCACGAGCTCGGAACGCGGTCGCCACGACGACGACGACGACAATGACGACGACTCGGGATGTGGTCGCCACGACGACGACGACGACGACAATGACGGCGACTCGGGATGCGATCGCCACGACGAGGGCAACTCCGGATGCGGTCGCCACGACGACGACGATCCAAGATGCAATTGCAGCGACGACGACGACGACGACAACTCAGGATGCGGTCGCCACTCTGCCGCTGCCGACGACGACTCGGGATGGGGTCGCCGCGACGACGACGACTCGCGACGCGGTCGCCGCGGCGCCGTGGCCGACGACGACGCGTCGCCCAGCTCGAGCAGCAGACTCGTGACGACATCTCGCTCCGACACATGGCGTCCCGCGCGCAGCCAGTCGCACAGCGTCGACTTGGGCACGTTCCAGCGCGCGGCGGCCGCGTTCTGCGGCACGCCGCCCGCCGTGACGTCACGCATCGCCTTGTGCAGGCAGATGCGCCGCAGCAGACGCGCGCTGATCAGCTCTGAGGGCAGCTCCGCGGGCGAACTCGTGCGTCCGATCGCCCCGCGCAGTTCCCGCTCCGCCTCGCTCGAGCATCCGGGACGATCCGAGGGGAACCTTCTCGGAAACGCCCGCACGTTGTCGTCGTCGTCGTGGCCGTTCGGGATTTCGCCGATCTCTGGGACGGAGTCGTCGTCGTCGTCGCGGCGGTGCGGGTGGCACCCACCGTAGGACGCGTCGTCGTCGTCAATCTCTCGCTTTACGGTGGTGGGTTTCTCGACGACGTTGCCGTGGCGACGCGTTCCTCCGTCGTCGGCGGCGACGGAGACGCGTCCCTCGGTGGCGAACCCGGCGCGGACGCGTCGCGCAAACGTCTCGACCCCCGAGTCGCTCACGTCGTCGTCCGTCTCGACGCCCGCCGACCCGCCGCGCGCTGGCGCCCCCTGGAGGGCGGACGTTTGGCGGCGGCGGCTCGCTACCCAGTCGCAGAGCGTGGATTTCGAGACGAGCCATCGGGCGGCGGCGTGCTTCTGCGAGAGGCCCATCTTGAGTACGTCTCGCAGGGCTCGCTCGAGACGCTCCCGCCGATGCAGGCGAGACGTAAGAGCGCCGCGGGCGACTCCGACACCGTTATGAACCGTATCCGGAGCGATCCCGTTCCGGATCGGATCCAGACTGATTCCATTCCGATTCGGGGCCAAACTTACACAGTTCCCAGTTGAGTCGGGATTGATCCCATTCCAAGTCGAGTCCAGACTGATCCCATTCCGGATCGGGTCCGAAGTCGTCCCACCCCGAGTGATCCCGCTTCGTACCCCAGCGTCGGATTTTTCCCGTTCGTCCGCCGCATCGCCGGCCGTCGGGCCGCGTGCCACCGACCCGCAGCCGCCGCCAGGGGTCGCCACGTCGCACACGGCGCGGCGGTCCACCGGCGACACGCACGCCAGCGCCGTCTCCCTGCAGGAGTACGCATCCGGAATGCCCCGATCGCTCCCGCGGGAGCGCGCGTCCATCCCGGGAACACCTTCCGCACCGGGATCGTTGCGCCCCCACACGTCGATCCCCGGTTGGTTACGGTCGACCGAGTACATGCTCTTGTATTTGCCGTTCACCCAGTCGCAGAGCGTCGACTTCGAGACGAGCCACTTGAGAGCGGCTGCCTTCTGCAGGAGTCCGTTCTGCCGTACGTCCGTGAGCGCGCGCAGCAGACGCGCTGGACGCCGCAGACGAAACGCCTCCGGCGTCGGCGCCACCTCCTTCGGACAAAACTTCCGCTTCGCTCGTGCCGCGTGCGCGTCGCTGCCGCCGCGTTTCCGCGGTGACGGAGCCGCAGGGAGGTCGGGCAGGGATTCGGGAAGGAAGGACGTGTCGCCGCGCAGCCACGCGCGCAGCGTAGTCACTGCGACGTGCCAGCGTGCGGCGGCGGCGTCCGCGGGGACGTCGTTGTCATTGACGTCGGCGGCGGCAAACATTAGTCGTTCGGTCGGCGTGAGGTAGGAGAGGTCCGATTCGTCATAGAACAGATCGACAGAGTCGAAATCCGGCAAAGCGTCATCGCCGTCGACGACGGCGCGAGTCGCTCCGCCCGGAGGCGTCCCCGCCGCGTCGTCGCGTCGTGATGCAGTGGATTCCATTGTGGCTTGAGCGGGAAAGCGCGACGATGGGCTTTCATAGTATCATGCAGCGTCCGCTCATTCTGAAAATCGCGGAAGAGAGGTGGTTTTATTGATCAGATGGTAGCTAAAAACTAGTTGGTTTTTATTCCTGAATGTCGCGTGACGTGAATGCCATCACGTGTAAAGAACAACTTAGGGTAATGTTATATTATATTGTCTCTGTTTTTTGAGGAAATACTGGCACTGCGATCCGCAGACTCGCACTCGCAGTGTTGGTCTGTCTATTTTATCAACTTTGTGTCTCTCAACCTTTGCTATAGTCCTTTAGACTTTGAAAACTAATCTGGGTTTATGATCTAATGGGGAAATGGCTCATGAGGGATTATTTACAACGCTGTGGCTATATGCCCGGCAGCCGGGCACGGTCTTCGATTTCCTAAATGCCCGGCAGTTCCTAACCCTCCGGCAGTTCCTAACCCTAACCCTTGTTTCTTGTTTACTTGAGATACCGCTGAAAATTAAAAACTGCCGGGCATTTAGGAAATCGAAGACCGTGCCCGGCAGCCGTCAGATATATGCCGGCTGCCGGGCATATAGCCACTCTGTATTTACAATCTGGCAGAAGGCTAACTAGACCGAATAATTCTGTCCCATATAACCTTTTTTATATTTTGGTGAGGGTTATATTGGGACAGAACGGGGTTCATTGAAATTTCGTGAGATCGCATGCAAAATGCATGCGCTGCGAATGCGGCCCGTACGCCGCTATTGGCACGGAAAAAAACCTACCGTTCCCTTCTACATGACTTTACCTTGCTACAGATATGTGTATACATTCACTTCAATCGTTATTCACTTCTTAAAAGATTGTTTTTCAGAAACCCGCTATATTCCACTTTCGTAAATAACATTCGCCATTTACAAACAATCAGACCAATCAGAACGAGTCTATCAGCCCTCCTGCAGCGCCACAGATACAAGCGAGCAAGGGCTCCTTGCAAGCGAGAACCAGGCTATTGTAACACTCGCTCTGATTGGTCTGATTGTTTGTAAATGGCGAATGTTATTTATGAAAGTGGAATGAAGCGGGTTTCTGAAAAACAATCTTTTAAGAAGTGAATAACGATTGAAGTGAATGTATACACATATCTGTAGCAAGGTAAAGTCATGTAGAAGGGAACGGTAGGGTTTTTTTCGCGCCAATAGCAGCGTACGGGCCACATTCGGATCGCATGCATTTTGCATGCGATCTCAGGAAATTTCAATGAACCCCGTTCTGTCCCAATATAACCCTCACCAAAATATAAAAAAGGTTATATGGGACAGAATTATTCGGTCTAAAGGCTAACCTGACCAGGCTGTGTGACTAACGTCAATATACTGGTATTCTAACCCTAGCAATACCGTTTCTTGGAGCTAGCAGAAGGCATGATAATTAAATAAATTATTAATTTAATTGTGTTCTAGGAGAAAAAGTAGTCAAAGATGGCAGAAGAGGAAAATGTCAAAGTTGCTGTTCGTGTACGGCCTTTCATATCCTTTTTTAGAAATTTGTTTACGAGGTAACCCACCCCGGCAGCAAACGGCACCCAAAGAGAGACAGTTAATTATATCGTGAAATTCTATGTACATCAAGTTTAACACCTGCCACAGTAATGTACGTAGTTGTATTGTAACTGTAAGCGTGAAGTAAAACTAAAAGGTTCTATAGTAATTAGTATAGGCCTACAGTGCCACGTACGACTTATATAGCCAGTCAAATATATTATTATTAATTATTATATAGACACCCCACATTCAGAATCGAATCAATCATGATATGAATTATACTTAACCTCGTAAACTCATAAATTATAATGCTAATATGTTTATGTTTTCCCTGATTGTCATGATGTTATGCCATACTAAAACTTAGTATAGTAGTTACATAGTAGTAATACTGAAACTACTAGGAGAGATTGCGAGAAGTGCACGGAATTGTGTTTCCTTAGTTCGCGTAATCACAATTCTCGCGAGAAGGCGATGGGCTCGGACATTGATAGTACGATGGACGGACCGCGGACCGTACTCACGGATCCGGACACGGGCGAGGAGAAGGATTTCGTGTTTGACTACAGCTACTGGTCGCACGACGGTTCGGTCGAACAAGCGAACGGCTACATCACCCCTGCCGCCGGAACACGAATTTGCCGACAGGTATGGCTAATATGCACGCAAACTAGATTTCACATTTCAAACATAAATGCATGTATAATGTATTATTTTTTAGCTCATCTGATGTAGTCAGATGCAGTTTGTAGAATCGCATGATCGTGCGTCCGTTCTGTCAACAGTTGGCGCACAAATCTTAACCGCTCGACGTACGGTCACGATTTCGGGACGTCGGGGGGGGGGGGATCGTGAAAGGATCAGGAGACAAATTTGGTGGGTCAAGGTCAAAGGTCAAGACGTGTAAACGGTTGGGGATATTATTCCCCCTAACTTATATGGATATAGAAGAAATACGGAATTACGGCACAAATCTTAACGGCTCGACTATGTTCTTAATATTGGTGTATAGTGTGATGGGCAGGAACCCATCACCAGTGCGAAATTGGAGGTCACAGGTCAAAGGGGCAGTGGGGGAAAGGTCAGATATCAGACATTTTTGAGGACATGGCCTAATGGACAGACAGTGAAAAACTTTTTGTGTCAGCGCTGACTTACCATTTTATCACTTTATTGAAAAGGACCATGAAATGTGCTTTTCACTGACGTGCGGAGAGTAAGTGTCTGATAACCTTTTGACCCTCAAGAGGAGGGTTACCATGATTCCTGAACTGCCTCAATGATGTCACAGTGCTTCTCATATTCATATGCACATCCATAATCTAGAAAGCAATAAGCCTGGATGCCGAACGCTCTACACCGCAGGCGTCATGGCTCAAAGGTCGTTGGATCGAATCCCATCAGATTTTTTATTATTTACATGTTTTCTGTATTTTTCTATCTTTATCCATTTAACTTTTTTTTTCTCCAATTAACACAAATATTTACATGATTTATTTACAACAATTTAATAACAACAAATAACTTTTACAACAATTAATATATACATTTTTTTTAATAGGGTTAGGGTTAGGGTCACAATGCACCATAAAACAGGAGTTTTAGGCATGCGATTTGTGAGGTATGCAGAATGCAGAAGGTTGCTGAAATGATGTGTACGCAAAGTAGTATCTGCATATCTGCACCTAACAAAGGTGTCACTACGCACGACTTAAATGTTACGTTTATAACCGTTGCAACAGACCTCAGATGAGCCCAGACGCTCTGTGGCTCTTGTTGAATTACGTGCAATAAAGACTTAATAGTAATAAAATAATAAATTTACCTGAGTCGGTCACTGATGGGGTCTCTCACCTGTCTATAAAGGACAGTTTTGGTGATTCCTCTGACTCATTATTATATGAACTTTAAAAAGTATCTGCATGCTTATATGTATTATTAGTTATATGTACTTGTGTAGTGTATTATGTATTATATTATCTGTATAGTGTATATATTTATGTATTATATTATGTACGTGT
>NW_014578151.1:94102-100916 GCF_000485595.1 Priapulus caudatus
ATATTAATTATTCATGTATATTTACTTGTATAAGACTGTGCCATGCTTAATTGCCTTATTGTTGACTTGACTGTTGTTCAATTCAATTCAATTCAATTGTTCGCTGGCGCTAGCGTGTAACCGTTTCCAGCAAAACCTCACCTCGATATCGGGACGTGTTGCGCTGCAGCATTATCCGACTCTGCAGCTGTACTCGGCAACACTAGTCACTAACACTTCGTAACAGCGGTTAGGTTTTTTCCAAGACAGTCAAGAGCCGATCTTGCGATTTAGTGAAGTGTGTGACTACCTAGCAGATGGCCGGCCGAACACTTGAAATAATCGCGGGACAACGAAAAAGGCTCAATAGTTGTACCGCGTGCACACGCAACGACCGTTGGACTAGATACTCGGTGATTCCGTGATATTCTACTACCGATATACTACAGTAAACGAACAGAAACAAAACGTCAAAAATGAAAACAGAAATACGAAGAACGACCGGATACGCATCCGGAACATGGATCCGGGTTTGTTCGGTGACGTTGATCCGATCGAAGCGCCACTTCGATTGTCATGGGTTGCGTGGCAACCAAACACAGCTAAACAAATGCGTAGCGTTGTTTACATTGTGATGTTTCTAGGCGCGTGAACCAAGGTGTGATTGTGAACCTCAGGTGTGAACTAGCCGACCAGGCTGTGACAGCCTGTGTGACTAACGTACAAAGGTCTTAATTGTGTTTCGTTAGGAGAAAAAGTAGTCAAAGATGGCAGAAGAGGAAAACATGTCAAAGATTCCGTGTTTCGTGTACGGCCTTTCAATTGTTCATATATGTATTATATTATGTGTATATTTATTATTTATGTATTATATTATGTACGTGTATATGTATTATATTATGTGTATATGTATTATATGTGATTGATGTTCATCATGATGTAGTTTTGTTATTCCCACTTTGTAGATTGAAAATATTGATCGACGAATATTTATTTATTTATTTGTTTCCTGCATGCAACCACACATGCACACACTGATATGCGCAGACGCACTGACACACACACACACATGTTATTCTTTGTTTATTGTACCTTAGAAAAAAGTCTATGATGATCTTGGCACTGGAGTAGCGAAGAATGCATGGGACGGTTACAACTCGACACTGTTCGCGTACGGCCAGACGGGCTCCGGCAAGTCCTGGTCCGTCGTTGGCTACGGCATCAACAAAGGTATCAACCAAGTCTCATGATCGTGATGTGACAATATCAATGTAATATGATATGATCATATCAATACGGTGACTCGTCGCTTACACTTACTGAAATGTATGTTCTTATGATCAACCGAAAACATGAAAAGAAAACCGATTTTTCGAAATTCTGTTTATGTTTGGCACAAAATTCGTGTTGGGTTAAAAATTCGATGTGTGTACCTACGTGCGTTTGCAGGTATTGTGCCCATGTTTAGCGAAGAGCTTTTCCACGGCATAGACGAAAAGAAACAGGCTGGCAGTAAGACCCAGTTTGAGGTAAGTGTAGCGTACGTATGGGCAGGTGTAGAAATTAACTTTTTAACACGGGAGTTCAACGGACTCCCTACGCTTAAAAATAGTCCACAGCAAAATGAGGGAGTCCGCAGTCTGAGGTTCAAAATTAAAGATATTAACAATAACGCATGTGCTTATTTTTAGCTCATCTTAACTAAGGGTATAGGAGGAAATACGAAATTGCGGCACAAATCTTAACGACTCGACCTATGTTCTTAATATTTGGTGTATAGTGTGATGGGCAGGAAACCCATCACCAGTGCGAAATTGGAGGTCATAGGTCAAAGGGCAGTGGGGGAAAGGTTAGATATCAGACATTTTCTGAGGACATGGGCTAACAGACAGAGTGAAAAACTTTTTTGTTTCAGCGCTGACCTACCATTTTTATGACTTTATTGAAAGGACTATGAAATGTGCTTTCCACTGACGTGCGAAGAGTAAGTGTCTGATAACCTTTTGACCCTCAAGAGGAGGGTTAAAAACATGGATTCCTGAACTGCCTCAATGATGTCACAGTGTTCTCATATTCATGGCACATCCATAATCTGGAAAGCCAATATGTCTGTATAGCCCAACGGCTACAGCACAGGATTACGGCTCAAAGATCCTTAGATCGAATCCCATCATTTATTATTTACCTGTTTTCTGTATTTTTCTATCTTTATCCATTTAACTATTTCTTTCCAATTAAGGCAAATATTTACATGATTTATTTACAACAATTTCATAACAACAAATAATTTTTACAACAATTAAATTGTATTTTTTTATAATAGGGTTAGGTTTAGGGTTAGGGTCACAATGCACCATAAAACAGGAGTTTCAGGCACGCGATTTGTATCAACCAATGGGATTTGGGAGGTATGCAGAATGCAGAAGGTTGTTGACATGATGTGTACGCAATTGCGTATCTGCATATCTGCGCCTAACAAAGGTGTCACTACGCACGACTTAAATGTTACGTTTATAACCGTAGCAACAGACCTCAGATGAGCCCAGACGCTCTGTGGCTCTTGTTAAGATTCATGCGGTTGCACGTCTGCCAAATTTTCTTTGGGCATTAGCTGGAAAAATACGGTAATTCCGCGAGGCCGTGCTCCTGAATTAACTATAGTTAGTATGGCAGAATTTTCAGGGAGTCACACGGACTCCTGCATATGTCAAATCAGGGAGTCCAACAGTAAATCATGGAGTATTTGACTCCGGACTCGCCGTTAATTTCGCACCCTGTAATGTATGTGTAGGGTAGGTAAAGTTCCTCCATCACTCGATCATACGTCAATGTACTTACTGCCCGACGCTCTATCACATCTCACAGCGCTGCAGGAATGTTTGTTTTGCTTGGTACATATAATGTATTGCCTACAGAATTATATAATGTACACTAAAAAAAAAAATTTTGAGTCGGTTTTTTTTTGGCGGGTCAGTCGGGTGAGGGCAAACAAACAATATTTTTGTTATGGCCTTACTGCACGACCCTCTGTCACATCTCACAGCACTGCAGGACTGCGCTGATGTGTAGATAACTCTATCAGTGCAGTCCCTTCGCTCCCGCTACGAGCGAACCCCTGTACATTGTAACACTAGTGGAGCTCAGGGTAAAAAATACACGGGAGCGATGAGCGATTCACTCTTCAAACCTTCGAAATTGCTCCCGTGAGGCTCAAAATAGCTCCAGTAAAATTTTTGACGAGAGCTATTTTTTTTACACAAACTTGACAAAGAGCTCCCATGGAAAAAAAAGTTATTTTTTTCCTGGTGGAGCTGATGTTTAGAACGAGTCTGTCAGCACCCACGGCAACGCCCGTTCGTTGCTTTCGTTCGCAGGTGAAATTCAGCATGCTGGAAATCTACAGCGAGAAGGTTCGCGACCTCCTGAACCCGACGCCGAACAAGAAAAAGAGTCTGAAGATCCGGGAGCATCCGAAGAAGGGTTTCTATGGTAACGAGCAACCGCTGCTTGTAGTCACTATGCTAGTGAGAGCCGTCGTCGGCGCCGATCTGTGTATTCCGCCTTGGCCTGTGTAGCTTCTTATTTCGTACCACTGCTGGGAAGGGAGAGGGAGAGAGAGAGAGGGAGTGAAGAGAGAAGACAGAAAGAAGGGGAAGAGAGAGAAAGGAAGGAGGGGGAGGAAGAGGAGGAGGAGGAGAAATATGAGGAGGACGCAACTCAAACTCGTACGTCTCCCGCTCTCGCCAATATTTCCGTGTACCCTTCCTGCATCACTGTTTTCACTGAGAACTGCTAATGGGTACATGGTCACATATGGCTTACGTTTCGCTTTACGTTACAGTTGAAGGTCTGAAGACTCAGTATGTGGACACCTACGCAGCCATCGAACAGCAGATGGAGGAGGGAACGCACAACAGGACGATAGCGGCGACAAATATGAACGCCACCAGCAGGTGAGAGCGGCATAGAGCGCCCCCTATCTGACGTTACGTACGCGCGAGCATGGTCGAGGCGATTTAATCGCGTCTGCAGTCGAGTTGCGATTTCATTCGTTTACATCTCTTCGTGTACATGCATTTCACACGTCTGTCTGGCTGGCATCGGCCATATTGGATCCCCTTCGAATCCACCTTGCCAGCGGGTTCATCGATTTGTGATCGGGATCACTGATTGGCCGAAACGTACGTGCGGGATCACTGGATCAGCGCGATCAGGATTATATAATCGGCCCAAACAGACGCACCATGATGACTCTAACCTCGGTAACGTATCTGTGGTTTTCTAGCCGAGCTCACACTATTGTTGGAATCACCTTCATTCAGAAGTCAAAGAATAAGGCCGGCCAGGAAACGGCAAAGAGTTCCATCGTTAACCTCGTCGACTTGGCTGGCAGGTACACTAATCTACATATTGTGTGTATTGTATTGTATTGTATTGTATTGTATTGTATTCTAAACATTGTGTGTATTTATTATTAATATTAAAATTAATATTATTAATTTATGATATGGTATTGTGTTATATTGTATTGTATTCTATACATTGTGTGTGCTGTGTATTCTATTATATTGTACTAGCGGGATACCTGGCGTTGCTCGGGGAAATCAGTGGCGTTACTCAGTTGGTGACCGCTTGGTTGAAAGGAAAATACCCAAAAAAATCGAACTAGCTATCTATCCATGCATGCATCCATGCATCCATCCATCTATCCCATTCCATCCCATCCCATCCCATCGCGCCGCATACCATCCCATTTCATTCCATCCCATCCCATCCCATCCCATATCCCATCCCATCTCATCCCATGCCATCCTATGACATGCCATGCCATGCCATGCCATCCCATCGCACCGCATCCCATGCCATGCCATGCCATGCCATCGCATGCCATCCCATCCCATCCCAAAAAGTAAAAAATAATAAGAAATCAAAAGATAAAAGACATTAAATATAAAAAATAAAAATTTTAAAATTTAAAATAATACATACTAAAGAGGTAGGTAAAGGGAAAAAAAGGAAAAAAGGGGAAAATAAGTTCCCCAGTTGGGACTCAAACCCGGAATCCCGGTGTAGGAGACGGATGTTCTAGCGATTAGGCCACTGCGCCGTTAAGGGTATACCCATGGATTCACACGTACGTGATGTTAATCTGTACGCACCGCCATCTATTGATGAATAGAATTTTGAACTTTTCAACTTTTTTAAATGTTTGTTTCAGCCAGAACCACCTCCCAGACGTGCTGATTCTGAAAATATCTTTAGTTTTCCTCTAGGCTGCGGAGTTCTCTAGTTATGCGAGTACGAACTAATTCGGCTGAACAACTTTCTATATATAGCTTGTGTTATATATTGTACAGTTTTATTGTGTTATATTGTACTGCACATCGTATGTTATTGTATTCACAGCGAGCGGGCGGAGAGCACGGGAGCGACGGGAGATCGGCTGAAAGAGGGCGCTGCTATCAACCAATCGCTGTCCGCACTAGGCAACGTCATCGCCGCGCTCGCTGACAACGCAGGTACGAGCATCCACGATATCCACGACAATACATATAAACACAAACAAATACGTAAATAAAGAAAGAAAGAAAGAAATTAAAAAAATTAAGAAATAATTAATTAAATGCATGAATAAATGATTGAATGAATGAATAAAATCAAATTTATTAAATTAATAAAATAAATCTCTGATCACACCCAAGACAAGACGTCCTGTTAATAATTAATCTTTTTTATATCCAAGCCCCGTTGAAAAGATATCGATGGCGTGTGATAGAGCAACTTGCAATATTTTATCGCGGACGGTTTCTCATGTTTTCTCTCGGGTTCTTACTCAGGTGGTAAGAAGATGAAGGTACCTTTCCGTGACTCTGTTCTGACCAAGCTATTAAAGAATGCTCTGGGAGGCAACAGTAAAACCATCATGGTAAGTTACTTGTGTAGTCATGGTAATGGTAATGGTCATCGTCATGGTAAGTCATCTAGTTACAAATTATACTCTGAAATTTGTCAGTAAACAGCTATTAATTACTATAGCATGAACGTCTATTCTATAGTATAGATACAGTACGTAGTGGTAATGTAGAATTGACTACGTCACGAATTTTCTATGGTAAAATTTGTAAAATTTTTGTTGCCATTTTTTTACATTAAAAGTAAGAACTAACGTACGGGACTAAACGTATCGTCAAATTCTTACCTGATAAGATTGTTTCTCAATTAGTTAAAAATCCAAAAAACCTGAACAATTTGATATTATGTTCCTGCCATTAATTGCTTGCTATGGGCTATGTATGAGTCACGAGTGTATGTTCACATCGAACAATATAGTAAAATAGGAAGTATAATACAGCAATTTAACCATGAAAAGTGAACAGAATTACTTATATTTTGTGAAAAAGTGCCAACGCCAAGGGCCAAGTGAAAACGCCAATACTCTACTTCAACGTGCATTAACGATTCTATAGTTATGTGTAGTTGTGTCTGCATCGTTGCGTGGAGGAACATAATCTCATGAGACTGACGTTTGAAAATTTCACCAGGTTGCTGCCATAAGTCCAGCTGATATCAACTACAGCGAAACTCTATCAACACTCCGCTATGGTAAGCCACGATATGTACATATGATTAATAGAACTATATGCTGCCTTTTATGACGAATGTTATATAGTTGTAAAAACAAATTTATGTGTATTTTTTGCATAAAATATAAGTACTAACAGCACATAGTATATCCTTAGACTTCTACTTGAGAAAAATGTTTTTAGTAATTTCCGTCTCTCTCTCTCTCTCTCGCTCTCTCTCTCGCTCTCTCTCTCTCGCTCTCTCTCTCTCG
>NW_014578151.1:100941-105029 GCF_000485595.1 Priapulus caudatus
TTAGTCAAACCTGTATATAAGAGTCACTTAGTCAAACCTGTATATAAGAGTCACTTAGTCAAACCTGTATATAAGAGTCACTTAGTCAAACCTGTATATAAGAGTCACTTAGTCAAACCTGTATATAAGAGTCACGTAGTCAAACCTGTATATAAGGGTCACTTAGTCAAACCTGTATATAAGAGTCACTTAGTCAAACCTGTATATAATGGTCGCTCAAGTTTACTCGACGCTGACGTTGCTCTGCGCAGGGTTTGACGATGTCACGGATTAACGAGGCGAGAAAGACGACGCCGAACCTGTACAACCTCAACATGGATGCTCAATTGTCGGGCATGATCTGCCACCTGCTGGAAGTCGGCGAAAACACGATCGGGAACAAGGGATGTGACATCACACTGCAGGTGAGTGTCGCAACACCGTCACGGGCGAGACGTAGCCGAGTGTAGACTCTCATTAACGAATGAAAGCAATTAATTAGAGTGAGTCGATCCTATGATTACGTTTGTTTGTGTGTGTTTTCAATTCAAGTGTGTAGTGCCAGCCAATCGACGAGTGAAACCTTTATATAATAATCATAATTATAGTAGTAGTAGTTAATACTAAGGATGATGATAATGAGGATGGTGATAATAATAATGTCAATAATAATAATAATGTTATTAAAAATACAATTATTCATGTAGTTTTAATAACAACAGTAACCATAACAGCAGCAGCATTAACAATTATAGTAATAAATAATAATAATTCCTCGTCACTCTCTCTCTCTCTCCTTCTACCCGTCCGTTCACAGGGACCTAGCATGCTGGAACGACACGCGAAGATAGTGTACAGCAATGTTCATGAACCGCACGGCATGTTCCGGCTGGAGCGGATGAACACTGACGCTCGCACGCTCGTCAACGGCGAACCTCTAACGGGCGACGAAGCAGAGGAGCTCCACCACAACGACAGGTGCCGCCATCTAGCGATGCATCCGAAAAACTTCCGCGTCGGCCGACCGATGTTTTTTGTGTTCATGACTGTGCTGCCATCTTGTGACACCTCCGAAAAACTTCCGCATTTGCCGCGGTTCGAAATTGAACGCGGTTCTAACCGTGTTGGCCGTTCCGATGTTTTTGCAGTCGTAACTGTGCTGCCATCTAGCGACACCTTGTGGAAACTTCCGCGTTGTGATGTTCGACGTGGTTTTAACCACCAAATCGTTGTTAACCTTCAAGTATTTTGTTTAGTTAGTTAGTCGATCGCAACTGAGCGCGCATCTCTTGTGAGACATCCCCGCTCCGTCGCTGATGTTTTTCGTTGATGCATCAATGTTCGTTGGTTCGCAGGGTGATGTTTGGAACGACACAGCTGTACGTGTTTGTGAACCCGCGGCAGCGAGACGACGTTGCCGTGGCGACGACGTGGATGATGCCGACGTATGAGAGCGCACAGAACGAGATCGCTAGTCACGCGGGGCTGGCCGTTTCCACGGAAACCAAGTCACAAGGTGCGGTCGCTGCTACGTGTGCCATTGTTACTATATACTGTATATACCTTTATACTATAGGTATACTATATACTATACAGTAAATACTATAATTATATCATATACTATATATATATACATATATATATATATATATATATATATATATATATATATATATANTCACCCTTCCTCTCCTTCACCTCCCTCACCCTTCCTCACCTTCACCTCTCTCGCCATTCTTCTCCTACCTCACCTCCGCACCCTTCCTCTCTGCAGAGCTGGAGGAACTGAGGAGGAAGCTGGAGGAGGAGATGAAAGCGGAGCTGGAGGAGAACGAACGCGAGATGGAGGAGATGCGCAAGTCCTACGAGGAGAAGCTGAAGGCCGCTGAAGAGTCCGCAGGGGTCAGTCAACCCTGTGTATAAGGGTCACTTAGTCAAACCTGTATATAAGGGTCACTTAGTCAAACCTGTATATAAGGGTCACTTAGTCANTATATATATATATATATATATATATATATATACATAATTATATAACAAACTCGCCCCTGTCAATATAATGTTATTATATTTCTTCCTGGTATCATTAGCTCTTGATACGGTCTAGGCAAGTTCAGCGCATTGATTTCAGTATCGAGAACGCTCATCTTTTACATCAAAAGCCCTGGTGTGGTCAAAAGCCTTAATTAAGTCTCCTGTGTGTGACACGTGTATTTTACGACTCTATTATGACTATAATTATAACTTATAACTAACTCTTAGTATACACGACCTAGTAAATTCTGGGATGAGAGAGAAGATATGCCTTAGACTGGTACCCTGTCCGTTCGCTTCGTTAGTAGAAGAGGCTCTACGGGACGGACGCAATTCTATACGAAATCAAAGGAAGCCAGTCCCGAGGCATGCGTTGCACGCACTCTCCGGCAGCGAAAACATATATACGCGTTGTCGAAGCCGTGGTATGTACTGTAGACGCGAATGGTCACAGCTGGACACTATATACTGGCTATGACGATCAGACTGGGTGCTTGCATGACTCTCCTGGTTATGCGAGCTGCTAGCGTTGTGGAAGTCGCAGGGATGCTGGATATGAGCAGCATGTATACGTCATAAAACACGTGCTGCTGCTTAATTAGTGCCAAGCTATTGGTCCGGGAAGCTGAGAGAGACGCAGCCATATATAAATATGTATTTATTTATGGATCATCCGATGGTGTGTGCGAACGAGAGAGTTTGACAAAGAATGAGCGATAATGAGAGAGAGAGAAATAGAAAGAGGACGAGAGAGAGAGAGAGAGAGAGAGAGAGACGAACGATAGATAGAAGAGCGACGAGGAGATGAGAGAAGACGAGAGAGAACGCGATAGATAGAAGAACATACAGATAGAAGACAACGACGTGAGAATTGTGATGAAGAACGGAGCTCGAGTGGCAAGAGACAGTAAAATGAGGAGAGGTAGAGGCGCGGGTGGTGAGAGCTAAAGAGAGAGAGCGAGAGCGCTGAGAGAGACGAGCTTGGAGTACAGTGTCCGGGGGCTGCTGAGGAGGGAGACGCGATGAGAGAGAGAAAATGGTACGATAGGAGCGTGGACGGCCGAAGCCGAGTGATTAGGTTGATAAAAGACATCTCGCTGGGCGCAGCAAAAAGACGCGCGAGAGCACACCATTAAAGAGGAGAGAGAGGAGAGAGGAAAAGAGGATGAGGAAAGTTGCAAAAAAGGGCGGGCGGAATGAGAGAGAACCTGGAGCCAAAAGGCCCAGGTGTAGTAGCACGGATCAGGTGCCGCCAGGAGGGGAGAGGATGGGTGTGTGCATGCACGGGAGGTAGATGGGTGCAGATGGCGGGGGTGTAGAGCGGGGGAAGGGCGGGTGAGGCGATGAGAGACTAGAGCAATAAGAGACAGCCGGAGCAGATAAAGCGAAGCATAATAACAAGAGGCCAAAACGAAGAGCAAAACTACAGCGGTGCGAAGGGTTAGGCAGAGAGAAGGAGGTGGCAGACGGCGACAGAGCAAGAGAGAAAGAGAGAGTGTGTGTGAGAGAGAGAGAGAGAGAGAAAGAGATAGAGAGAAAGAAGGAGAGAGAGAGAGAGAGAGCGAGATCGAAATATAGATAAAGAAAAAAATGCGCAAGAGATATCTATTACAGCCGTAGAGGAGAGCCAGCAGATGAAGGTGAAGCTACTGATAAATACTTGCATGGTGATGACACTGATCATGATACGACATCACACGTATGCGGCCTTCACAGGACAGAGAGGTGCTGCATCTGCAGCAGATGCTACCACTACTCACGCCACGTGTGACTACNGAGAGAGAGAGAGGGGGGGGGAGAAAGAGATTACGTGAGTGAGTGCGTATATTTGCGTATATATAATGTGTATGCAAGGTGCTGATTGCCTGTAGATGCTGTGTATGACAGCGGTTATATATGGAAGGCCATTACCGCCAAAACCTACCTATTTTAATCGCGCTAAAAATGTATTTTAAGCGTGATTCAATACCAGCCAATCAGAGGAGTGGTTTTTAATCGCGATTAAAATAGATTTAAAGCGCGATTAATAACCACCGTTCTGATTGGCTGGAATTCAATCGCGCCTAAAATAGATT
>NW_014578152.1:0-11375 GCF_000485595.1 Priapulus caudatus
AGCCTATTCTGGAGAAGGTGGATGAGAGAATATTTGCCTTCCTTGCAAGTGAGACAAAAGTGGATGTTGCCAAAGCGCAACTATAAGGATTAATGACATGGTGCTGGTTGCTGACGCAAGAATGCCAAGAGGACAATGGCCGTTAGCTCGCGTGGTTCAGGTGTTTGCAGATAAAGCAGGATATGTCCGCTCTGCAAAGGTGCGGACCTCTGCGTCGTGTTATGAGAGACCCATTACCAAGCTCTGTTTCTTGGAGGGAGATGATCGGGCACGTCCGGCTCGTGAAGGTATGGACNGCTATAGTATTCTTATGCACAACTGCATAGGCAGTAATTATATATAATATATATATATATATATATATATATTATAATATATCTATATATATTGCGTGATATATTGGTTATAACTTGCATATTTAAAAGTGCTTCTAGATAGTTTACACTTTCAATTCTTTTAAAACCATATTGTGGTTTGTGCTTGTGGATTGTATATGAATTGCAAATCTTTTCATAATGTTAAGCATGTACTTCGCAGCTCCACAGTAGAAATTAATAAAAAGATAACTTTTGGTTAAGGCTAGGAGATTAAATTTTAATTGACATAAATTCCTGTACATTAATTTAATGTTTATAATAATTTCTATATCGCGTTTTGTCTACCTTGCAAGTGTGGCTAAAAATCATAACGCTGCACTGAACCGTGGTAAACCGCTGCAGCGGCAACTGTGTTGAAAACATATTTGTAGCTACTAGTATGAATTTCACTGGTAAATGGAATTTTAGTGATTTTCGTTACAAGAGTTGAATTTTGTGTAATGACCCTACTAAATAGTTTCAACTGTTTGTTTACAATTATGATGTCAGGCCCTCTGCTCCTTTCGGTCTTTGTCATTATTTACTTTAGATAGGATTACAGATAAATATTTGTAACAGAATTATTCATTTCAGTGCAATTGGAATTTTCAATGATTCCTGTTACGGAGTTTTGAAGTTTCGGTTAAAGTTGTAGACATTAAATAAGCTTTCAATAGCCCTCCCCGCCCCCTCACGTCATTGAGAATGTGTACATTAGCGGCACTCTGGATGGATTTTGTTTCAATTTCAGGCATCTGCAAAATGCTTTGACTAATAGTGTAAAAGGCCAATGGCACTTTAGAGATCATCAAGGCGACCGCTGCTAAGAGAGAGCAAGCCATTGGAGATAAGAGAGAAAAGATGGCAACACGGCGTGGAATCTAAACAAAGTTAAAGTTGTTAAAAATATGAGCGACCAGACCCCAAATCGTAAAGTGAGAAAAGATGGAGAGTGCAATTATCACAAGCAGAAGGCAGATAAACGAAATGCGAAAAGATTGTAAACAAGAGTCTCGAGTTATGGGCTGGTACAACTCCGACCCGTCCACACTCCTTATTCTGATGAGCTGAATTAGAAATAGAACCTGCCCTGGCACTTGCAACATGGCTTGGTCACGACAGAAGAAAGAAAGCGCGTACGAGAGTAGCAAAGGGACCGCACTGGTAGTATAAAACGATTAAAAAGTTAAAGGAGAGTTTACTGCTAGTCTAGGGTTATTTTCAGCTAATTTAGGTTATAAATTACGCTATGCATAAAAAGTTTTCATGGGTTCAATCACGCTTAGAAATATTATTAAAAAATGTTTTTAAAACTAGCAACTACAGTTTTATACAACGACGGTGGCGCCCACCAAAGAGCAGACGATCTGACTAATTGCGCAACCACTTTCCAAGCCAAGGGCTACAGGACCGAGGGTGTTTCTTATATTATTATTTAAAAGCACAAGATGTTAATATCTTATAAACGACATAAGGTAGTTTCAGTTTAAAATTATGGATAATTTGGCCCTAAAATGAATATCGTTCGTTAAATAGCATTTAGGTATAAATATAATTTGACCTTTTGTGATTTAGAGCCCCTCGGTCTGGTAACGTGCAAAAATCAATTGTCAAATACGGCAACTTTTCGGTGTGGCAAGCACAATGCGGGTGTCATGGGCGCCGTTCAACATTTCGTCAGCGTTGGTGTAAATAATTATACAATTAAAGTAGGTATCTGTAACAAATAACGTGTGGGTAATAGACGATTTTGTTATACAGTAAGTATAGTTGTATGCAGTAAATCTAGCGCTACTGTCCTTTAACAGCAATGCCTTTGAATTACAAAAGAGGAAACCGAGCGATTGAGAAAGAAGTAGAGCAAAATAAGCTGAAGGTTACCATCCCATGCGTCAGGTTAATAAATGGAAAGAAATTCCTGATGGTGCAGCAAATTCACCCGAGGAAAAGAGCTCGTTTCGCGTTGTAGAGCATATGGTGCCGGAGTCCAATGACCAGAAGAAGGAACCTTGGTCTTTCACTTTGCTGTGTCTGAAGAACGCATAGATATATATGACGGCCAACGCATGGATTTGCCAACTCCTTCACTTTTCCCAGTGTGAATTGTAAGGGCGAATTTTAGCTGTTTTTCGCTAAGTCTGAATATACAGAGGGCGCACTCACGCATGTAATACATGACTGGTAGTATTTCATACAGCAGGTATGCGCAGGTGGCGGGCTGACAGTATGGAGGCTGGAGGGTGAAATGCAGGCACCATGCCACAGTGGCAAATGTTTAGTCAGTTGTATTCATGTAACGCCATGTGAAGTTACGGTAGCCATAAAACATGTAAGTCATAGTCTTTCATGCTCATAATACGATACTTATACAGTCTTCATTTATGGTTAAAGGCATGTATAAACGAATTTGTTTACTTATCTTTACATTGTTGTTTGAGCTGGAGCTTTGAGTATGTTATACTCGCACTGGTATAAAAAGTATACGATTTCATGTAATAATCGCTGATGTACCGGAATATGGGAATCATTTGTGAATTACAGCCAATGCTAAAGAGTAACGTAATAAAGGCTAAAGCACCACACCGCTCTGAGAATTTACTACTAGGGTACAAAGTCTATGCGCTACAGTCATAGCTTCAGTCTACGCACCAGGTGGCAGCAAAAGTTTACATGCACTTCTGTTAGTGCTGATAGCGATAGATCTGATGCGCCGCGATCTTCAAGATAGATAATAGGCTTAGTAGTACCCAACGCCAAAACGTTACAGTACGGTAGCTGTAATAGATTTACTGTCATAGAAATATAAGGCCTTATACGCAAATGACAACTAAATATACACTCTGGATCAGTACCATGAGTACCCGGTGTCGCCATTAGCTGTTACCCCCTAGGCTTTCAGATATTGAAAAGTACAGGAGGACTTACTATGACTCCCCTAGAACGAGCCATAGGGGGACTTTTCAGCGCTCCATAATCAGCACCCTAAGGGCATGATGGAGAGCTCCATTAAAAAAATCACAACCCTTAAGAGGCATGATGGCAGAGCTCCGAAAAATCACACCTTGAAACGGTCTCCATTCTTAAAAGGTCTGCCATACGACGAAGGCGCAGTGCTACAATTCAACGGAAGAGTTTACTCTAGTTCTAGGGTTACTTTTCACTAATTTAGGGTTTAATTACGCTACATAAAGTTTCATTGGTTCAAATCACCATTAGAACATATTATTCAAAAATGTTTTTAAAAACTAACGACTTACAGTTTGATTAACAACGATCGGTGGGGCGCCACTCACAAAGCGCACGATTCTGATAAGTTGCGGCAAAACCACTTTCCAGGCCAAGGGCTACAGCCGAGGGTGTTTCTTATTTTAATTTAAAAGCTAAAAGGATTGTAATATCTTAATAAAACGACATATAGTTTTCAGCTTATAAATATGGCATAAATTGCCCTAAAATGCAATATCGTTCGGTTAAATAGCATTTAGGTATACAATATAATTGCCACTTTTGTGATTAGGCCTCGGTATGTAACCTGGCAAAATAAATTGTCACTACGGCAACTTTTTTCAGGGTGGCAGCACGGTCGCGCCGTTGACATGGCGGCCGTTCAAAATTTCGTAGCGTTTGATGTGTAACATAATTTAATAAGCAAATTAAATAAGGTATGCTGGTAACAAATACGTGTGGTATAAGAACATTTGTTATCACAGTAAGGTAACGAGTTTGTAATGCCGTAAAATTCCTAGAGGCTACTGTCGCCTTTAAGGTTTTTTTTGGGTTGTCCGGAGGACCAAACGCAACGAGCCCCAAAGGGTTGTCCGCTCAAGAGTTTTGGTTTCCGAATAATTATTTAAAAAACATGTGGCTTGCATTCGCTCTGCTCACGTGATATGCTCAGTGCTGTAAAGCAAAAAGGCCTAATCATGTACATTTGTACGTATTGCCAGTGACCAGATATATAGCATTAAAGGACTTACCTGTTACTATGGAAAACAATTCTGTTCCAGCAAGCGCCAGTTTCCCTTTTGCTCCTTTCATGTTTATTTGGGCCACAACTTTGTTGCTCATTATTCTGTAAAAACGCAATAATAAAACGAAGAAAAACCATTAACAATAATGTATTAGATATTTTTCCATATTCGGAAATGCTATATGAATTTTAGGAAAATTTTCAATCATAGACCACATGCATGCATGCATAGTTTGATGTTTTACAAGTACAAATTTTTATTTTATAACTTGAATTTGAAGTTAACACTGAGTAAGTGTTACCCCGTGAAATGTCTCCAGGTTATAATAATAATTAAATTATAAGTATATATACCTGTGTAACACCTTATTGACATTGTCTCTGAGGCTCACCCCACCAATTCTCGAGAGTTGGGATATCTAAAAGCAGAAAATATTAGATATGCGATTAAAATACCCCTAACAAACTCACTAAAATGTTATATTTATACAATCGTTTATCAACGTTTTATAGTAAAGGGTTTAAGATATTGATTATATATATAGGCACTGTTTTCTTAAATTTGTTAGGCAATATTGTTTTACCATATCCTATAACTAAATAGTTTTACATATGATTTTAATTTCTTACAATATTCACATTCTAAACAACACCCGATAAAGGACGATTTCTCAGCATGTCATGAATGTTGATTCGGAAATTGGACTAGTAGCTCCCTAAAATTGTGCCTGTGTACTAACCACCAACTGTCGATTCTCGGGCGTTTTCAATTCTTTCTCCCATTGCATCAGTGCCTCGAGTGTTGAGACTTGCTCAACGTGAAACTCTGGCTCCTCTGGGTCCTCATGACTTTTAACGTTCTTCATCACGCTGCGGATTTCACTCAGCATGTAGAGGACTTTTCTTTGAAACTCTGAATGACAAAATAGTATTCTATATATATTGCTCTTCGTGCAACGTACTATCACGATATGTAATATTAATGGTGTATGTACGACACACTGGCTAAGAATGTATTTATTTATAAAACATTCATATTATATATTTTCACATAAAATATCGATCATGATTTTTGGCATAAAAAGTACTGCCAATATGAAATATATCCCTACTCTAGCTAGGTTTTTGGAGCTTTTCGGTTTTCAGAATTTCGGGTAATATAGATTGTGTACTGTGTATCATATAGTGACCTACTTGCATCCGACATCGGAAACGCAGTAGATCTTCGGGTACTGGCCGGGCTCTTCTGTGTGGCGCTGCCTGAGGTGCTTGTCTGGGACATGGGCTTTCCCAATAAAGCTTTCTTTGGTACCAGCTGCTTTCTCTTTTTTGCTGGAGGAGAGGTTAACTCAGCACTTTCTTGCAGTGGTTCTAATGTCGATTCAGAAGGAAGCATGCTGAGGATTTCTTGTGGATCGGATTGCTCCGATGAAGTCGAGCCTCCGCTTGCTTCCATCGATTCTAAATGAAAGTTCTCAATTAATGCATTACATATATTTGATATAGACTTCTTTAACTTTTCCTCGATATCATTTCGTTTAAAATTTCTTCCACAAATAGCTATTTATATTATATTTATATTTATGTTACCATTTATATGATTTAGAAGAAATGTGTTTTTTAAAGTTTCGATCTTTGTACACTATGTATCATCCTTTTATATTTAAATTGCTGCTTATTTAAACCCCATCAATTAATCAAGCATACCTGTTACGCAGTCACTGAATGTTTTCTTCCTAACCGTTCGCTTCAATGGAATCGGCTCTTCATCAGAGCTGACCTCTGTGGTAGGGACAGCTAAATGGATGCAATCCTTCTTATTCTCTAAAATGTGTACAAATTAATTGCAAGTGGGTTAAAGAGAATATATATATATATATATATATATATAGGAGTCATAGACAAAATTTGTCAAATGCAGCAAATGGTTATATATAGCTGGAGCCTGGGGTTATAAACATTGATATGCTATAATGATGCTAAAATAACCAAGTATTTACATACCAAAAATAAAAGTACCAAGTATAGGCATGTAAACCAGGTACGCAGGGCTACCCTTGTCATATCCGACGAATATACCTTTCACACCCCTGCTATCTAGTTTCCATCGCAACCTGTCTGTAGACATAGCACTCTACACCGAATACATGCATTTTGGATAGGTCAGGCTTGCGACCTGTCATCGCAAAATACGGAGTTTGCTAGATTCGTTGATTGTAGCATCTGTTTCTAATGTGTGCTGCTGCCATCACAGCATAGGGCCAGAATTCTCGGCCCAACTTGGCCTCGGTTAACACACATCTTACCCATCTCGAACAGGGTTCGCCAATGTCGCTCGGCGGTTCCATTTTGGTGTGGGGAATATTTTTAGCCTTACCAAACAATTGTGGCAACATATCTGGCGTGCGCGTTCTAAACATTATTTCAACCTGGAGGAACGCAACTAATTCCTCATCCACCTCTTGTTTTGCTATCTGGTTATGCCCAAAGAACCATGCCTTTAAGTGTCGGACTTTCGTCGGTTCTTCACTTCGTGTTAGGCCTTTAGCTAAGGCCTTTACCGGTTTATCCAACACCTCGGGATCGTCCTTGAGGCCACCAACAAACTTAGTCAACTCACTACTCGGCCCAGCAAAAGGAGGAAGCATCTTCTCCATTTGCTTAGCCGTTTCGGTGGACTTGGAATTAGACTCATTATTAACTACACGAGCACCAACACATGCTGCATTTCCCTTAGCCAACAATGTGTTGCCTCGTATAGCCAACAATTGAGCCACCAACTGATCACAGCTGGATTTTAAGCTTCCGGGCGAACTCAACTGCCTCGTCCCCATGGACTTCTCGGAGCTCTCGGAGCCACTGCTGGACGGTGATGTGGTTGAGTCCTTCGACAAACATGGTGAACTCCCAGGAGAGGTTGAATGTTTCCTCTCGACTGTACAACCGCCAGAGCCGCTTGATGGTCCTTCTTTTGGCTGCACCCATACCGCGCCTCTGTTTGCGCGGTACCTTTGCCACCGCCTCAGTGACCTCCGCCGGCGCGATGGACTGCGTTTCTTGGGGCCCACCCCAGGCCTCCCTGGCTTCTTGAAGGTCCCTGTAACTACCACACTCCCGGATAAAGTTTGCTTGGCTTTTCCGTGATTTTGTTGGCCACCACTCTGGCAACCCACTGGCTCCAAGCTCCTTTTCGAGGATTTGTGGTCTAACATTTGGATCTCTCTTAACCCGGACAACAAACGCCTCCATCAATTACTTACGGTAATGAATCGGTAGCCACGCTACCATACACATACATCTATACACCACGCAAACCACCACCAATACTATACTACTCGCGCATCGCGGTTACACGGACGATCGCAGTAGATTCCATCTCTGTCATCTGGCTGGCTGGCTGGTGTGCTGCATCGCGGGATGTGTCGCTTCGCTCGGCGGAGGCTGGCTCGTCTGTCGGCTACGTATCTCGTCGCTCGGGCCGCGTCCCGCAGGGGAGTCTAGCTCGTACCCGTCACACGCTCCGGTCGTGGAGGTGTGCTCGGGTCGCTAACCCTGGAGTGGACGCGGACAGCATGCCGACAGCGGTGATCTTCACGGCAACTCGGGAGCCATCACGGCGGCGGGGTTTATGACCCGATCATGGTGCTCGATGTCGTTCACCGGCTCCTCCGGTGAATCGTAGCCGGTGTCCCTCCGGTGGCCCGTGCGGTCCTCGTCCCACTCCTCGCGACTGTCGGCGCCGTAGTTGATGTGGATTGCAAACGCCTTGAAGCTGAAATGCTTAGGTGGTGGCGCCCGGCGGACCCAGAGATACTGGCACTGGAATCGCCAGCAACGCCACACCTCCCGCCAGGAAACTATGGCCGCGTACCCAGCCGGGATGACCAACACGTCGTCCTGAATATATAATCCGGCAGGCATACGGTGGCTCGCTAGGGGTGAGTCCAATAATGGCTCAAGAATTTGGGTGTGGTCAGCTACGGCTTCCGCCTTCCACCATCCCTCAACCTCGTGTACGCCACCCGGTGGTGGCAGCGGCACGATGCCAAGCCCGAGGGACGCACAGGCAGTTGCGGACGGTAGATGCGGTATAAGTGTCGACTTGTACTTGGTTGCTACCATGCACGCGACGACATCTCGCCTGGAATTAAGCAGATACCACATTACCGCGACGTACTGGGGAAGCGTAAAATTAGTATGCTTCAAAAATGGGTCGTTATCGAGCGAGCGACCTATATGCGCTGACGACGCGTTCGTCTCGCACACGAGTTTGACGAACGCGATCCATGGCGTTCCGATCGGCAGGTAGAACGGGTATAGCGTATACCGCGATACCAACATGTCGGCGACTTCTTCCTCGAACGGGGTGCACTCGTAAAATACCTGCAGGTCTGCAACAAGCAAACAAATTCGCGACGCATTTGCGAAGCGCGTAATAATTAATACCCGTTGCAATACGATGATAAATAAGTGTGCGCCTTAACCACTGCGCCTAAGCGTGCTTACTGTAGCACGTCTAAGCTATAGCATATTGTGTATATGAACCGCAAAAATGCGTGATCTATCCATGTCGCGCTTGAACACCTATATGCTCAGCGTACGTTGGCACACACATACATGAATAACTAATTAATTATGCAAATCGACAGCTGTCAGGAGCTGATAAGTGAGAACGCATAGGTACCGGCGGCCACGCGGCAATTTGTCGCACGTACACTAAACCCCAGGCTTTCCCTCCCCCCATGGCTCCCCATTCAACGAATAAACGCAGGCGCTGTCTGCAGATCAGCACCCGCGAGTGAAATAGGTTCCAAGGCAGGTATAGTTGGCGGAGGCTCTAGCGGACGCGACGGCATAAATGGCGCGGTAAGCGGCACCTGACGCTCATCGTTTGGCTGTGCCATTTCGCGGGCCAGCTGTCTGAACGGAGAGCTCGACGCCATAATTATGCGACCTTCCTCAGGCGTCTCCGTCTGTTGCTCCGGCAGTCTAACTTCAGGGCGTCTCCAGCGGACGCGGAGGGGTGCGTGTCGTCCAGCATCGTACTGGGGTGTAGATTTACAACAACGGTAATAAAATATAAACCCTCCTACCAGCAGCACAGTTAATGCCAGGAACAAATAGACAACTGTAGAGTGCGGCGTGACACCCAGCTGTGAGTCCAGAGGGCGTAATACGTATCAAGCCGTGGCAATAATCATCCATCTCTGCTATGACGCAGTAACAATTCTCGTCTCGCACAATAGGCTATATATATCTATCAGTCATACTATACGTACTAGGGTCAGAAAATGTCAAGTTTGCACTGTACAGCTGTACAACTCGACTCTATTTTGAGTTGAGCGCTTTGAGCGGTCCCGAGGAATGGATTTAGCACACAGACACAGAATGAATATATTATTATAATAATAATATGTAGATGAAACTGTAACTGGTCTATACTTACATGTACGGAGCCACGTCTTCACAACCGGATACGACTTCCACGCGGTGGTGGTGGTGGGGGGGGGGGGCCCCCATTCCTTGCGGCCTTGTTAACCCACATCACAGGCCAGAGAACACACTGGTTGGCCTCAATATACCACCAGTTTTCTGGGACCACTGCGACTTCATTCCCATCAATTGATTTTGAAAATTCGACTACAAAATACTCGATTGTACACTATCATCAGTTGTACTTTCCACCGCATGACTTGGTCCTATGCAATGGGCTCCAGTTTCCACTTGATTGTTGTATTCATTACGACATAAATTTGAATTATCTTGAATTGCTTGAAGGCTGTGTTCTACCAAACGCCTACGCTTCCTCCACAGCGACGAACAAGATAAACCTAAATGAGTCTTGGGCATATCCAATATAACTAGGTCTACTATAGCCTTAAAATGATCTTCAGAAAATTATGTTTTTGACTACGAAGTCTGAGCCGCACTAATCGCAGCGCGTGAAAGCTTGCGAGGGGATCAGGTTTCGAAATTAGTGCCGACCCAGAGGCCCATGGCAACCAAGTTTTTGCTTCGGTCACCATCTCTACGAAACTGCCGGTCTTCCTGACCAGCACTTTCTCCCCTCATATTACGCTGAAATACTACGGAGTACGGTTATCGCAACGGCTGTTTAGACAGACTTGTAAATGGGAGCGCATTCTAATACGCTCCGTTCCTGAGCGTAGACGGGGTATCCAAAACATCTAGACAAACGACAATCTGGACTTTATTGCCCATCCCTAACGTTATTTTCATGATTGCCTGTACTGGACAATGCACTGAAAGATGCGATTCAATCGTTGTGGTGTAGTGGCACGGTCTCTATTCACAACCCAAGGCCTGGCTGCCAGTTCAAGTTGCATCACTGTCCCTCGCTTATGTCCTTGGGCATGTCACTTTACTCTTTGTCTGTCAGATGAGACGTAAGACTGGAGAATGTTTTTCCTGTGTAGTGCGCACACGGTCTCAAACCTGGGCTGCCACCGTATTTTTACCCTATACGCTAAGCGCGAGACCAATAAGAAAATCATCACTGGCCTGCCTGTCGTTAAGCCATGCAGATTCTTGGAGGAACTACCAACTACCAAGACTGCTCCTGATGTGGCTTCATTCAAAAATTTAATTAACAGCAGCAAAGAGATTGTGAAGAAAAATTAGGTCATCAAAGTGCTGCATGATGACCTGTACGTGTATAGCGAGACCAGGCGATTAGTACAGTATCAGACAAGACAAGACAATGTTGTATGTCCCGTGTGCAGTTCGCAATACCGTACAGGTAAAGGTAAAACATCCACAATTATTCAAAAAAAGAGTTGCTGCGTTAGCTGCAAACTGCTACATAGGCTATATATACTATCTAGTGATACTACGTACTAGTGTCAGAAAATTTCAAGTTTGCGCTGTACAGCTGTACAACTCTGGGAAATTACAGGCGTATAGACTATCTCGAGTTGAGCGCTTTGAGCGGTCCCGATGAATGGATTTAGCACAAAGACACAGAATGAATATATTATTATAATAATAATATGTAGATGAAACTGTAACTGGTCTATACTTACATGTAC
>NW_014578152.1:11563-30359 GCF_000485595.1 Priapulus caudatus
AGTGACCAACAAGATAAACCTAAATGAGCCTTGGGCCTATCCAATATAACTAGGCCTACTATAGCCTTAAAATTATCTTCAGAATATTATGTTTTCAACTACGAAGTCTGAGCCGCACTAATCGCAGCGCGTGAAAGCTTGCGAGAGGATCAGGGTTCGAAATTAGTGCCGACCCGGAGGCCCGTGGCAACCAAGTTTTTGCTTCGGTCACCATCTCTACGAAAGTCTTCCTGACCAGCACTTTCTCCCCTCATATTACGCTGAAATACTACGGAGTACGGTTATCGCAATGGCTGTTTAGACAGACTTGTAAACAGGAGCGCGTTCTAATACGCTCCGTTCCTGAGCGTAGACAGGGTATCCAAATCATCTAGAGCCGAGGGCATGAACTCCCTCATTGCATGATTCGCCACATGAACAAAACATTGTCACAGTCTAAGAAATCGATTGCGGCATGACCCCAGTGTTTTTATGACCGCATACCAATAAGTTCATATGTCGCAGGGGTTATCGTGGGGAGTGAGGGCACGACCAGTGATACCTGACACGCACGTAATCAAAGCTGTTAACTGAATTCGTCACTTTTTTACGTAGAAAGTGGACTATTTTTATTGATATCTAGAAGAAATGTAAACTGTATCTAGATTCTATAGGCACTTGTAACTTTGATCTATTCATGGGGGTATCGTGGGCTGGGGAGAATAGAACGAAAGTAAAACTTTTCCAACAAGCTCCCCGACATTCCTAGAACTTGAGATATATTATTTGACCAACTCTAAGTTACATGTATGCTGTTAATGCCAATGGTTATTTTTGTATACTAGTTTGTTACTCACTGCTAGTAAATAAGCAGACCACCATTTTTTGTGCAGTACCGCCAACTTTCTGAAGTTGGTGGTCCTGCTGTCCACTAGATTTTTAGCCAAAATTCGAACCCTGGAGAGCATATTGAATTATAATAAGCTAGGGTACCGGTACTGACAGAGGGAAAACAACAGTGGAAAAAACCCAGTGGAAGTTATAAATTGAAATTACCTTGATTTAATGAGCAAAAGCGAGAAAATTTGGACATTTCGCGGTTAAATTGAAAATGCGGTCGATGACACCAATGGCGGCACATTTGGACCAGGCTAAATCATAACGCTAATCATCACCGATTCACCGAGGTAAATAGTCGGAAATGTATGAGTTCACCATTAAAAAAGCATGAATCAGCTACACACGTACAATAAATTAGAAAAAATTTTTTCCATTTGGACTACTCAGGATTTTTAAAAATGAAATTTGACTTTATTTTAAACATAATTATTTTGTGCTGACAATTTTATGCTAGCTGGGTCCCACATGGGATTCAGATGGGCAAGTTCAGTGAAACAACAAATTTGTTGCACATGTTTACCCGCCCAATCCCCACTGAGGTCCCAGTCAGAACAAAGTTGCCCATTTTAGCCCAGGTGGGACCCACTTAGAACCAACCTTCTATTTTATGGGCCCCATTTGCCCAGCCTAAATCCCATATGGGGTCCACTTTTTTGCTAGCTGGGCGCCCACGACGACGGCCATGCCCACGACCACGTCCTCTCTGATTAGAAACTACATGTAGTATGATGTCATGGTTGCTTGATGAATCCGATTGCTCTGACTCACTTACACCATGCGTACCTCGTGGGCGACTTGGTGATTGTGCACGCGTGTGTGCAGCATGGCCACGTGTGCCTGCTCCTAGCTACTGGTCGTACTACTGTTTGGCCTCGACCACGACTCGGCGGTCTGCCTTGACGTGGGAGTTGTGGTTGTAAATGTAGTGGAGCTGGAGGAGGTGGTTGTACTACTGGCACTGCTGATGGTGTCATAGCTGGGGTGGGAGCCATCAAATCTCGCATTTCGGCATTATTGTCATTTACATCTGCAGTTTCCATGGCAACCGTATCATCTTCCCCGTGACTGCTGCCATGGCTGAGATCAGCGACATCGGCCCTGCCATGCGAAAGCAGCCGTTATGTTAAAAGGTTTATTATTCAGCGGTTAATGCGGCTGTCATTCAAGAAGGATCGATCGAGTGGCACGATTAGAAATCTCATGAACAATCATGGCGCCCCAAAGGAGTGTTGGAATACGTACGAAACACGTGAAATAAGCGCTGCAAGTAACCAAGCATGCATGCATTTCATAGTGTTATTGACATGATATGAAATGTTTATAATTTATTGGGAAAAGAAGTAGTAGATGTAATGATCATACAATTCCGTTTCCCCCCCACATGCACAGATTCGCCACGAGTTTCGTACAATTCATACACAACGTACCTGATGACATTATTCGAAAATGGCGACGACGAGCCAACTTTATGGACGAACTTAAAGCCCTACACGAAATGCGTGTGGACCGCTGTAATGATGATTGTGTTGTGAACTTGTGAAATTGCTGGCCCTATGTCATTGACACAAATTGGGAATGATGCTATGAATTCGCCTATATTTGGTTTCGGAAAGGTCTAGCACTCTACCCAAAACCCTCTGAACGATTTAAGTAGAAAAAGACTGACAAGTACGATCACGACTGCATGCAGCCTGAGTCACGTCAAATGTCAGACGAGGAAGATGAGTGACGTGAAAAGTGTGATGTTTTGAGGCAAAGTAAGACCTACCTGTGTTCATTTGTAGGTTAAAATGAATTGTAATTCATGACAAAAGAAACTGCACAATATTCGTTGTTCTTTTCAATGTGCAGTGCATTGAGCATTTGATGGTATTAAAGAAATGCTGCATTGATCATTGGTAGATTGAGCATTTCTCCTTGCAATCTATCACGACATCTGACACCACCCTCCAGCCAATCCCCATGCAAACAAGCAAGACGACCCTGGAGCAGGTTTGAGTTGGAAAAGAAATGTAATTCCAATGAACAAATTGCATTTAATCGTGCAAGCGTGACTAATACGAGCTTCATACACATTATGTAAAGCGATTATCATTTGAAGGAGCTTTTTGTGAGGTGATATAAAGAACAATTCAAATCGAAGCAAAGTGATTGAAATTGCACCAACCGTCTTTTGTGCACATTCATTGAAGGAAATTGGAGTTTCATAAAGTAATTTCTTCGATCGTAACGATTATTTTTATAACACGTCTAGATACGTGTATTTCACTTGACCGTATTGTATCAACAGTTTCGATGATTTATTGGTGAATTGACCATTAACATGAGTGGAAATGTGAGGTAAGCATTTTATCTCAACTGGAAAAGTACTTCAAACAACATTTATTCAGCAAATATGACTTCGAGTTAATCTCTTTGTTCAACATGTCAGTTTGAAGTGATTATATTTGAAATGACTTTGTATAGGAATTGTACATTATCATCGTCATTATGCACCTATTACAATGAAAGTAAAGATTAGTGCACTTCGTGCAGATGCAAGAATCTGTTTATTTTGATGATACATGTATAGAGTGGACTCGTGATAAAAAACACTGATATATCTATAACAAACTGTCGTTGTAACAGTCTTTTTCCTGGTTGGTAGGCTCGTCAGTTCTTTATTGACATTTTTAGTAACCTTGATATAACAACATTGTAAGATAACAAAGTCATTTCACTGCTCCCAACCAGTTTGTTATAAGGAGTCCACTGAAGATGTAGTAATTTTTTGTAGTCAATATATATGCTTGCTTATTATAGATGCTGTATATATATGCATTATATATGCATGGTATATAGCGATTGACTTATTAAGATAGGAGTCCTTAGATAGGAGTTTCCTTCTTGCTGATTGGAAGAAATTGTGGCATTTTTTATGGTAAAACTTGGTATACATTTCCCATATATTGTTTATTACTTGTTACTTTTTTGAACAGCAATATTGTTTCGTGATAAATAATTTACACTCGGACGTTTCCACAACGTTATGTAGTCAGGCGCCTATATAGTGCGTTTGTCTGTGTGTGCCTACTGTGTTGAGTGTTGTGGAATTGATGGTATGGCTATTTGCGAAGTTCACGAGTTAGTTAGGAATTCTATAGTTAGTGGCGTGTATGTTGCAGTGTTGAAGTGTTAGCACAAGTAACACTTAAAGAACAAAGAGATGAACAAGTTTACAGTTCTTTGCGTTTCAGTGTTAAAAGGGCAGCACTGTAATGTCGTAGGTTTTGAATAGAAGAAGAATTAGCGCTGTACGGTCGCGCCTCGAACCCGTTGTAAGACACAAATACAACATGCATGATTATACGCCGTACTATGCTGTAATAAGGCCGTCAGCCGGGCATAGACCCGAGGTGCGAGGACATAAGAATGTTAGAAAATCTCTTTCATTACTGGCACATGCTTTGCATGCAATGGAAGGACTTTTCCAGCGCGACATCGGCCCTGCCATGCGAAAGCAGCCGTTATGTTAAAAGGTTTATTATTCAGCGGTTCATGCGGCTGTCATTGAAGAAGGATCGATCGAGCGGCACGATTCCAAATCTCATGAACAATCATGGCGCCCCAAAGGAGTGTTGGAATACTTACGAAACACGTGAACCGTCTCATCTGGAATGTGCTGCCATGATGACGACTAGTGGAATTCTACTGAACTAAAAGGTATCTATCTCTTTGGGGGAATGTGCTGGCGAAGCCCCATATATAGAATGGGACTACGTGAGGAGCTTCTAGCACATGTGTTCAACACGCACGCTAGCCGTGTATTTCTAGTTCTGCGTGCATCCAGTCTTACTAACATTATGTAAGGATCTGCGGTCAATGCTCGCGGCTAATGATACGTTCTATTGCTAATTTCAGTTCTACCCGCTCGCCAATGCCACAATACTATTCAACCATGCGCTCGCGTTAGCGCAAACATCTATACATGTGTTACCAGTATCTTCTCAAACTAAACTACTTTCTACCTTCTAATAACTCTACATTATATTAACACTGTTACACACATAAGAATTCTGCGAAACATATACAGATCGCGAACCTACTAAACCGTCTAATGGATCTACTCTTCGCATAAGTATACTTTAGTGCTAGTAATCCCTATATGGTAACTATTTTAGCATTAAGAATCTTAAAAGGGGGCCAGCCGTCACAAACCATCGACGAGGACGATTCGTTTCAGAAGTCCAGGATGATGGTGGCCCCCCCACCAATCACGCGAGGCCTAAATCGAAAACACCGCCAAGAAAAATGAAACATTAGGCACAAAACAGAATGCATATGTCCTGTACTACACATGCACCTATCTCCAAACCCATATAACTGCTGTGCACAGTCGCCATATTTAACATGATGACTAGCTGCTTCATTAAGATTAGGTATTGCAACCTACAGTAGATGCCAGCACTGAATATCAAAATTCAACACTTCTCCTAATACTAATTTTACTGAACTGAGGAAGCATTGAATAAAAAAAATTTGAAACAATGCAAACGTATGCAGGAAAGCTAAACTCATGTGAAAATCCAAAAAACAAAAAACAAAAAAAGTTCAAAGTTACAAATACCGTGAGAACACTCATCGAGTCGAACTCGTTGAAAGAAACGTTTACGCTCGCACACAGCTAAAAAAATATTCATCATTTAACAATCATGTCAATGCACAGCTTAATCAAACGAGGCTTATGCATTGGCTTCATGAACAGGTCCGCAAACTGGTTCTCGGTATCCACACGTTCCACTACCAGCTTCCCTTCACACACTTTCTCGCGCACCAAAAAGTAATGCATACGGATGTGCTTAGTTTGCTTGTGGTACTCCGGATTCTCTGCTAGTCGAATCACTACTTCATTGTCCACTCACAGCTCTTGAATCCCGTTGCTTGACCCCGTTGATGTCTTTCAGCAGACGTTTCAGCCAGATCGTCTCCTGCGCCGCCTCGCTTGCCGCAACGACTTTTGCTCCCGTCGTCGAAATTGCCACTGACGTCTGACGCTGACTGAACCATGAGATCGCTCCTCTAGAGTACAGGCACACAACACTCGTTGTCGAACGTCCCGTCGACAGATCCCCGCCATGGTCTGCATTGCTGAAACTCATCAGCACACCGCTCTTGAACTTCGGCTTATACTTGATTCAGATAGAATCCAGCGCAGAATACGCTTTACCCGCTGCACGTCACACGAGCGTTCTTGACATGACGCTCACAGAGTAGGCAATATCCGGCCAAGTACCAACCACCAGATACATCAGCGCCCCCACTGCCGACCCATACGGTAAAGTAGTCTCATTAACTGCTTCCCATTGTCCCGTACCGTCCCTGACAATCGGTGTCGTCACAGCTTTACAGTTTTCGATGTTGAAACGCTCCAACACTTTCTTTGCGTAAGCCGCATGACCAATCTTGACAGTGCCATCTTCACGGTGATCTTGAACTCGTCCCGCAGTTATTTAATGAACCTCAATGCCGTCTAATCATTGTCTGGCGCAAAACTGATGACCCCACACAGAAAGAGCTACTAGGATTGGATAGAGTTCTAATAACGTTATGTTCTGATACCGCCATGCATCATTTCACTCACAAAAAAACAATTTGAACCAAAAACTGCGCTAAAGCCCAACCTTGCTGAGGCATCAGTATAAAGATGTAGGTGAGGAGAAGACAACCAAATCTGTGTTAAAAACAGACCGACCATTGTATTGTTGCAGAAAGTCCTGCCACATGCACATGTCCTCCAAAGCCGCTTTGCTGATTCGAATGAAGTGAAACGACCTACGGACACCAATAGTTAAATCAATCATCCGCCATAAATATGCCCGTCCCGGTGTAACTACTGCACATGTGAAATTCATCAGCCTATGATAGACTACCTCCTGAACGCGAAGTTGTTTTTTTACCAGAGTGAATACACTGTTTCAATAGTCTTAGACCTTTCTTCAACTTGTCAGCAGGCAACCTATATAGCTTCCATCAACACACTGTCTAGCTCGTACCCAACAAAAGACAATGTAGTGGAAGGCTGAAATGTCTTGTCCAGCACAATAGGGATACCAATGTATTCACTCGTAGAAATACAAGATAACTGTTGAGGTTTGCTGCACAAGTAGCTTTATCCACGGCCAAAAACAGATACTCATCTATGATGTGAACCATATGTAAAGAACCAGGTTTGTGAACCGCTATCCACTGCAATGCGGTACTAATTGCATATGATTCTGATTGCATATGCATTGTTACCATTGGTCTTTGTTGTCCACGGACTGATTCTCAATGACTAATGGATTGACATGTACAGTACTTGGAAACAAGTTTCACAAATTCTGCCCCCCTCAAAATGTGTCCCAGGGCTTTCCTTCCATTGTCATCTGAAATGATAAAATCATTACACTATAAATTACCGTATACCGGTATATCTTCCAGTGACTTATCAATAGGCAATTAATTCAAAATCAATATCGATCGAGTTTAATACAAGCACCAACCAAGATTAAGATTGTCTATATATAATACTAGCTGGGCTACCCGGCGATGCTCGGGATAAATGAGAAAATAGCTAGAATTTAGTCTGCCATCACGGCTGTACTGATCTTGTTCGGATTTTATAAATCTCTCCCAAGAATTTAACTTCTGTTCAGTTCTGCAGCGCTTCTTGGTACACAACATTCTTGGTCTTGCCATCTTGAGAGAGGATGTAGAGGTTGTCTAGGTTACCCACCCTGAGTACCCCACATAGAGCTGGCCATGGGAGAACACTGGCTCACTGAGGTTGAGTTCAACCACATTGAGGGACTGGCCCTGGGCCTTGTTGATGGACATGGCAAAGCTCAGCTTGACTGGAAACTGCAGCCTCTTGAACTCAAATGGCAGGTCTGATGGGATGAGCGGGATCTTTGAGATGAAGACACTTTCGCCCTTGCCCTTGCCTGTCATGATTTTGGCTTCGATGACTTTGGGCATGAGCTGCTTCACTGTGAGCCTTGTGTCGTTGCAGAGCTTGGGAGCATCCAGGTTGCGCATTAGCAATATGGGCGCACCGACCTTGAGCGATGTGTGGTGGCAGACCTGAGGGCGCCAGGCTGTTGAGAAACTCAGTAGGATAGTGCACCACTTGGTCTGGATCAGGAACTGTGTCCATTGACTTGTAGCCCGTTGGGTCGCCAGGCAGTTTCTTCAGCAGCTTGGCGTTGATGTCATCCACGGCCAAATACTTTTGGGAGCAAGGATGGCTGGCTCGCTCAGCCAGTCTTGGTCTTGGTAGCGGAGGTGGAGGTTTGGGAAGACTTTGGTCATTGACAGCATCTGCTCTTGTTCCTTTGGCAATGACTGGCAAGGTTTGGCGAAAGTCGCCTGAGAGCAGGACAGTCACACCTCACATGACGTTTGTGTTGTGCCGAGGGTCTTGTAGGGTCTTGTTGAGTGTTTCAAAGGCACCATTGTGGCTCATGGTTGCCTCGTCCCAGATGCTGAGCTTGCAATCTTGTCAAATTTTCAGCAAAAAAGTGGCCAAAAATCATGTTTACCTACAAAATGGACCGAAAAAGTGGAGTTGCCAAAAAAGCAAATCTCTTTTTCTCTTTTTTTTTCTACATTTTTTTTTTTGCACTTTTTGTTGGCCTAAAATAAATGGTCGTTGCATCATGCTGATTCAAAATATATATGGTGTTTGGGGTCACCTCTTACGGGTCTCGAAAAGATAGACGGACAGACAGACAGATACGGCCATTTATGTAGGAGATTATACAGTACCATAATTTATTATATCTTCGATTTGATTGATCGGTTGGTGCTTGATAACCAATGATTGATGATAGTTTGACATAAATTTGGTCTCGTGGACATTACCCTTGTCGTAGATCAGTATAGCAGCAAAACTTAATTTTTCATCTTTACGTTTTATTGACAATTTTGAAACTGTGAATGGCTTCTATTTATGGTGACAAAAACTGTGCAAATAGAGTTATCATCCGCTAAAGCACCCGCTAACCTCGGGGATCAGAAAATGGTGACATATACCGTGAGCTATACAGTCATGTAGCTGTCAAAATATATTTCAGTGATTAAATGTGTGAGAGATTATTTCGAATACACAGCAATTTTTTTAGGCATCACAGAATAATGACCAGGTCTGCTCTTTGTCAAGACCGAAACTTCTCTCTGACATCCAGAAAGTCCAGATTAGCATTTACATGAGCGAAAATATCTCGTTTGAATAGATATTAATATTATGAGAGATTTGTAAAACTAAGAGAGAAATATATTATTATTTACTATATATGCAATTGCAAATAGATTCAGACAATTTTGAGACTTTTTCTCGCACTTGAGAAATTTCAATGATATTTTAGCCAAGAAGAGATGATCTCTCCATATATCGCCTCAAGCTCCTGATCCATAATATAAGAGCATATCTGAATAGAAATTGACCATATATTTCCGTTTTGAAAAAAATGTTGATGTTATGTTATGAGCGAAATTACAGTCGTGTCAGTGGCGAGTGGCCTATCTAAATGAATCGGTGAATTCATAAAGGGCCCAAATCCAAGACATGGTTTTGCAGGAAATCAACTGAATTGCATATCTCAAAGATAGGCTAGACAAAGTGATTTATACTTTAACCAGATATAGCACTAGAACTAGATATAGTCGTATGGTGCTATTTCTGTTATTCTGTTATCTGTTTATCTGTTATGCAGTTCGTCCTGAATTGCATAAAGCTAAAGACTGACGTATAAACAACTGAATAGGACTTTGATTGTTTTCTGTACGAAGACCATGTTGGTTCCACTGTTCTCTGAATATAGTTACTTGTCTGTTTATCCGAGGCAAAAAAAAACAATGCAGAGCAAACAGTTGCAATTCAGTATCCACATCAAGTAAACATTCACTTTCCATAAAGTTGAATAAGTCATAGAACGTGTTCACACATCCATTCCTTTAGTTTCTGGTAAAACACTGTCGCCTTTTTCTTGTGCAATGCAAGTTTGGTTTCCAAAGCTTTCCGAACAGCTACTTTTTTGTCTACCTTCACCTTGGCTTGGTATTCAGTGCAGACATCAAACATCACTGCGAGGCCTACCGAACCCATAACTGAAGTTCATTTTAAAATGCTCGTAATAAAACCTAAATTTTACTCATAATCAATCTGTTTAACATCTTTACCAGAGCAGTATTCAGCATATTTGTCAGGGTACAACAACTGTAGGAAAAGAGAATGCATTTTTACAACTGTGAGATCAGAGGCAAGGTATCTTCTCTTATTTCCATTGCCTGGATAATGTGACACACAATATGGGAATGACCGAATATGAGCGTCAACTTTGCCCTTCAAATCATCTGAAATGCAATGTATGTTATTATGAGGGCCCAGCTTGTCTTTAGGTGTTACTCTTCGGGATTGGTAGTTTGCAACTCTCCTAACACGCATCGTTCTTATGCCGTGAAGGCTGGCGAACGCCTCCCTGCACACCGCTTTCTCTTCATCACCAAGTTTAACTTTGTAGTAATACTGCCACTGGCGTTCTTGTGGTTTCTCAGCACCTCATGGTCTTCTACGCTGCGGCTTTTTACAGCTGATAAGAGACATAATACATGCATCCTGGCCATCCTGGGTACCAATCGTATTGAAATTCTCAAGAATCGTTTCTTTCGACGTAGCTGTGATAGCCTCTAGGCACTTCCTTTTACAGCTGAGATGAAAATAAAATACATCACAATCACATTCATAATATTGTACCAACGATAGTAGGCCTATGTACATAGGACATGTAGGTATGTACATAGGACATGTAGGTATGTGTATAGTACATGTAGACGTGTACATAGCACATTTAGGTACAGTGTAATATCACAGCTATGGATAAGTGGTCCCACCTATCCTCGCTGGTTTCACTTTTTTTGGTATTGACATATTCCTTGCCTTCGGCACGTAATATTTTTTGCTTGTTTCTAGCCTATTCGTTTTCATTACGCTTTTTTGGGCCTAACTTCATCACTTGTATCAAACTCATGCTCCATAGGCGGTGCCAAATTGGATGATTAGTGCTGCCATATACGTCATAAAGCTAAATTCATGCAAGAGGGGCCCAAGTCCTGGAGTTGGGGCTTTATTGCAATCACTGCATAAATAATGTGAATAGTGAATGAATTATAGTGGACTTGGCTTGGGACTGTCTTGCACATAATCAGAAAGCTTGTCTTTTGAAGATACTTTAACATGTAATATCTCAATATTGAAAAATTGTTAACTTAAAAAAAAATTTCATAATTTTCTACCATCACTGGCCGCTGTTGGGAAACCCGGGTTAACATAGTATAAACATGGGCTGCCAGAGTGCCACCCGAATTAACATATAGTATAAACATTCATGTGAAGTTATATAAAAACGCCACGAAACGGTCTTGCTAGGGTTAGAAGACCATAAGACAATCAGACATCTGTATAGACAATCTGTCGTACAGCCTCGTCCGGCAGCGCTACCGCCTCGAGAAAGAGAGAAATTGAGAGAGAGAGGGGAAGAGAGAGTGTGATAGAGAGAGCGAGAGAGAGAGAGAGGAAGAGAGAGAGTGATAGAGAGAGAAGCTAGTGAGCACATATATACAAATCTCATCTCGGGTGTTCCTGCATCCTCATACCAGCTTGCCATTGCCTGCAACCACAAAAAGGGTATCAGAACCGTGAATGCATGTTAAAAATATCAAATATCAGCAGTGATGGAAAAAACACTCACCAGGGAAAGAGATGTTTTGGTGGAGGAAAATTGATATTGCTACCTTACATTCCCTGTGGGTGGGCATGTTGAAAAATGTTTTACTAATTGGGCAATGGATGACATGAATAGTCCAGGGTTCAACTTTGAATTGTGCATGATTTCAAAGAAAAAGATATTGAACAAGTTTGGCCTATCAATGCAACGTGTTTATTTACAAAGGGCAATTTCAGTTAAAATTTAAATTAATAATTTTAATTTTTTCAGTTATACAATTAAATGTTTTCTAAACAGAACTCGAAACGATTTATCTAGTCTATAACCTAGAATTTTATTTTTGAAAACCAAAAACAGATGCCTTCCCCTTATTTATAACTCCTACAATATCAATGCACCATTCCGGTTAGACAGATGACATTTATTCATTGTTTAATTACCTCGAATACCAATCAACATAGGGGCATATAACTCTGGAAAAATGTGTTAACCCGAAATTCAGCAGCAATATGCGCAACTTCACTTCATATTGAACCTGTCCAGTAATTAACTTTCAACTCAATCGAATTGGTAGTTTTGGAGTAGTCGTACAGACAAGATGTAGTAAAGGAAATTGAGCCAAAAATAATCAAAGGGGTATATCTCTGGAAAATTGCATCAAACCGAAACACACCATCTATATGCACAACTTCACTTCATATTGAACCTTTCCACCAACTCGGCTTTGCTCTGCTCAATCGGAGTTGTAGTTTTGGAGGAGTTGCGCAGACAAAAGTGTGACAGACAGACGGACAGACAGACAGAAAGCATTAAAACTATATATCTCCCCTGTTAAGGGGGAGACATAATAACTAATAAATGCACAGTAAAGGAAAAATTTCACACTCACAGGTAAGGCAATAATTTCTGAAACGTCATTACTGTTGTCAGGCAGTGGAGTACTGGGACTGAGAGGCTTTAAAACCAAGGAATCATTTATATAGAAAATATGCAGTACAGCTCTTAAAAACTGTCAACCATTATTCCATTCCCATTCTAACATAATCACACAAATTTCATTTCTGACCTAAAACGTCACTGTAAACTTTACAAGGAATCTGCATGGATGCCGATATCTGGTGAGATCGTTATTTGTGTGCATAGCGAACAAAGAGGTTTATTCTTTTCAAGGAATATATAATCATATCAAAGATTTGGCCAAAAAAGGAAAAGAAACATAACATTGCAGCCACAAGCTTGTAAAGTGTCTGCTACGGTGGCTGGACAGACATGGCACTATAGTATACAATTAAATGATGGAGACAAGAGACGTTTATTCAATACTCACAGAGGCAGCATGGTCAGCAGATGTGGCACTGGTACTCGGAGACTGCGAACGGAGTACTCGAGCACTAGCAACCTAAATATAGAAGAGAAAAACTGATTATTCTTTGATCATTCCTTCATAGGGGTGTATACCAGGAAAAATATGAAAAGTGAAGAAAAGGTAAACAATGAAAACCTAGACCAAAATATAAAAAGCTACTTAATAGTTTCAGAATAGAGCTAATTATATATTATTAATTTATTATTTCACTCTGAATCAAGACAATATACAAAATCAAATTATTTGGGGTTTTATACTTCGAGAGGCGCGATCAGTAAGTATTCTTAATAATTTCTTGTTATAGCAAAGAGCTAATACCCTTGTTTTCTATCTTATCTGATTGGAATCCATAGAATACAGCTTCTGTACACATTCTTAAACGATTCTATAATTTAACAAAACTAGTCAACTATGCTTGCACTACTTGCAATTCTGCGTGAAAACACCATCAGTCTAAACATTCAATCTCTCGAAATAATGACATAAAACACTACTTCAAAATGAGAAAACGTGATAGCAAGCTTACAGGGTGCACAAATAAACGGAGGTTTCCATCTATGGTACTTGATCCGTCAAGTTCTCTAATTCCCCCAGCTCGAATGGTATTTCAAAATGAAATGTCTTGGGGTACCTTTCCTGACACCCCACAAAGCGATACACGTCTTAAAGCAAGAAATGACAATATTTAGACAATTCATGAATTCAAATTCAAAATTTAAACATGTGCAGGTGCTACAGGTTAACATTAGATACAGTTTAAATTGAACTTCATTATAACCCCCTTCTTTTACACCTCTTGACCTTTGACCTTTGACCCCCCCCCCCCCTAGCTTCGACACCCAACCGTTTTCGGATTACCCCCCCACGTTCCGAATATCGTGACCGTACGTCGAGCCGTTTAGATTTGTGCCCAACTGTTGACGGACGGACGCACGCACGCACGCACGCTCGCACGCACGATCATGCAATTCTACAAGCTGCATCTGACTACGTCAGATGAGCTAAAAACAAGTGAACATGTAAGCATCTCTACGGGACAGACTACTGGCCACAGTGCATGTACCGCTGTCAACGAGAAACAAGAGAACACGTGAAGAAGAGAACATTCTCTATGGGATGAACTAGTGCCTTGTGGTAGCGCCGCATATGTCGCTGCCGACGAGAAACGTGAACGTAAAAAAAACCCACCTCTCTATGGGACAGACAAATACTTTGCGGATGAGGTGGATACACCACATTACAGCAGTTAATTCACACAAGACAAGTGCTAACAAAAGAGCATACCTGGTATTGAATAGGGAATACCGCCGGAAGAGTCGCTCTCGGTTTTAGTAGTGGTGTCATGTGCCAGTGAAACGCGCACCGTCTGAGACAGTCTATCTTCCCTGGCAGGTGGCGCCACTGTTTGTTTTGGCTGGCACCCCACACGTTTGGGCGGTTTGGTGGCGTCCCCGCTCTTTTTCTTGTACA
Source organism: Priapulus caudatus (assembly GCF_000485595.1). NCBI lineage: Eukaryota > Metazoa > Priapulida > Priapulimorpha > Priapulimorphida > Priapulidae > Priapulus > Priapulus caudatus. Next base: position 26,021 of record NW_014578152.1, read on the forward strand.
TCGTCGTGTGGCGTGTCTTGTATAAGACCTTGTCATGCTCGTACCTGCAGCAGCGTGCGAAATTAACGCTAGTCCGGAGTCAAATACTCCCTGATTTACTGTCGGACTCACTGCTTTGACATATGCAAGAGTCCGTGTGACTCCCTGAAAATTCTGCTATACTAACTAGTTCGTTCCAGAGCACGGCCTCGATGAATTATCATATTTTTTCAGCAAATGTCCAAAGAAAATTTGGCTGACGTGCAACCGCATGAATCTTCAAAATAAGCACATGCGTTATTTAGTTTGCATCTTTAGTTTTGAACTTCAGAAAGTGGACTCCCTCATTTTGCTGTGGACTCCCTCTTTTTTAGGGCAGGGTTAGAGGAGAGGGAGGGCTTAGGTTGGACTACCTTGTTCAAAAGTTAATTTCTACCCCTCCTGCAGGATGCGAAATTAGCACCGGCCCACCATTTCTTAAAGCAACATTGTACAAATTTGAAATCGAGAATGCAAGCGTGAAACGTGACAAGTCACATTGACAAAAACACTTCGGACATCATTCACGATCTGCATTATAGTCTGTTTTTACAGCTACTATGTGATGCCGCACACTACAAAAAAGAGGAAGAGAGCGCGAAGGGAAGAGAGAGCAAGAGCGAGAGAGCGAAAGAGAAAGAATGAGAGACAATGAGGGAGAGCGAACGCGGCGATGGGAGGGTGCTCTTGATTCGTTTGCCCCCGAGTTTAGCATCAGAACACCTGCCGTCAGGTGAGCGCTGTCGCTCTGCGGCACTTGTTGTTGGACCTTCTCCTGAATGCGATTTCGTGATGCTGTTTGAATCGCTGGAACCAGCTGTCACTTGCTTTGAACTTGTCGGCCTGCTCTTTGCTATAACATGCTTCAATCTTTTCTTTCATTTTTGTCTTCAATCAAAGCTTAGAAACTTTGCAACCTTTAGCTCTCCGAAGCTTGAACTCCACAAGAATGCGATCAGCAGCCAATGGATATGTCTCTGATTTTACTTTCCCTGTAATATCTTGTCTACTCTAGGTCTTGTAGGCTTTGCCGCGCCTTTATTCCGCTTCAGATTGTTAATATTTGGTTCCGCTAGTATCTTATTTCTATACTTGTTCCACTTAACAACTAGTGACTTGCTAACACCTCTTTTCTTTGCAACCTTTTCCCAAATTGTTCTAGTCTTGCAGGAACTGCAGTTTATGATATGCCATGGAATGCAGTCTTGTGGCTCGTGACAAATCCATCTGAATAGACTAGAGCTCAAGATAAGCCTAGTGAATGCACCCTAGCAATCTTTCTCATATTACAATAAACACAATTAATTCAAAACTTTCCATTTGCTTTTTCAGTGTCATTGCATCTCGTTTTTCTTTAGCATTTTTATTCTCTAGGCATATCCTTGTAAGAACTTTGAGTATATCAACATGCCGATTTTCACTGCTCTCACAGCATCTACTCTGGATGTCCATCTTGTTGGGCATAGCTTCTTCAAGTTGAGACTTTTTGCATGTTCTGCTGACAGTGCCAGTTCAGCCCACCTGTTCAAGCTTGATCCAAAGAAAGAAAATATATCTCTGATTGTTCCAAAGAAAGTTACACAGTTGACATTCACTTTTACAGCATCATTGATGACCAAGTTTAAATTGTATGAAGCACAGTGTACATATGGTAGCGGGACCGGGCTGTTAACAACATCTTGAAGAATCATTTGCCTGCCTACTTTTGTACCACTCATAACACAGGCACCATCATATCCTTGACCGCGTAAATTTTTCAAGTTCAGTCCTTGGTCATCCAACCATTTGGTCACTGTATTATTTTGTCAGTCCTTCAGCAGTAGAATCAGTTATAGCTAGGAATCCTAAAAATGTTTCTTTCACTGTTACACTTTCATCTTCTGTATCGACCTGCACCTAGCGTATGACAATAGATACTTTATCTTTTTGAGTGATGTCACTGGTGGTATCAATGATTATGGTATAGAATGGAGACTGCTTTATCCGAGATACCAATTTCTTGCGAAGTGATGTAGAGATCAAGGTAATAATTTCATTCTGAATTGTACTGCTTAAATATTTTGTTGCTCTACTTGGTAACCTCAAAAGTTCCTGCAAGACTGGATCCAATTGAGATTGCATGGCTACGAATGCTAGAAACTTTCTTCCCTCACATTGTCCATCTCGAATGTACTCACGATGCCCTCTGAAAGCAAGCCACAAAGCAGACAAAGTCAGAATAATGTTTATGATCCGGGCAAGTATCTTCCTCCAAAAATTTGACTGATTTCGATATTGTTTCTCGGTTTCTTCATCCAAGCGGTGTCCTAACTTCCAGCGTTAATATACAACAGTTGAAGCTATATATACTTCACTTTGTTCATGTCGTTTGATCTTCAGAGCGTAATTTTTAGATGATCCAGGAACACCATTAATCCACTGCCATTGCAAACTGTTACTGCTTCTATCAGCGAATAGCCAACATGTCTCGCAGTAAAACTTTCCCAGAGATGGAGAATAACAAAGCCATTGGCGTGTAACCTTCATATTGGCAGTAGAATAATGATAATAATACTTGTCGCTAAATTTATGCCGACAATTCTCATCTTCGACATCGAAAGGACATGTGGGACGACATGGCCCATAATTACCATCGACAAGGGGTTGGCAGGAGGTTATGTTTTCACTGGCTAGTGTTACTTTGTTGGTTTGTGGGTTTGTGTACAGCCTAACTGAAAAAGTTATGGTCGGATTGTCATAACATTTTCAGGATAGGTCAGACATCGCCTAACTTAGAATTGATGAGATTTTGGTGGTGATCCGGATCCAATTAATTAATTAATAAAATTTTCAGGATAGGTCAGAAATGGGGTAACTTAGAATTGATTACATTTTGGTGGTGATCTGGATCCAATTAATTAATTAATTAATTAAATTTTTACGATAGGTCATAAATGGGGTAACTTACAATTGATTACATTTTGGTGGTGATCCGGATCCAATGAAATTAATAAAATTTTTCATCATTGCAATATTGCTTGTAGGTGTTAACAAATGCTGCAATGCCAATCGATAAGAAACACAAACCAGGTACATTTTGTCATGAGTTTCGCCAATTGTAACTGAAACTGAAACCAGCACCAGCAAACATAGAACTGCAATGTGAAACCAGGTCAATGTATGAGCCCTATGTCGCTCATACAATGACATCATCACTGTACTTGGCGGAGGTCTGCGCTCTCCGAGTGCTCTAGTTAAGAATGCATTCCTTCAGTTTCACATTTGTAATAGTATCTGGAAAATGGCCTCTGTCAGTAGGATAGTCGTGGGCAGGATCAAACGTGGTCTCAACATCTTGATTGCCATTACCATTAAGGTGTTCATCTACGGGTACTGGTACTTCCTGAGGAATTGGTGGTGCATCTGCACCTGGTGTCAGTGTCTCGGTCTCTGGAGTTGCATGTCTCAGCGTATCAGTCAAGTTGCCGTAGTTTGCAATACTACGTGTATTAGTTGTTGAGGCTTCTATCATTTGCTGCTTCTGCTTACGCTTTTGAGCCCCAGATACATATTTACGCTTTATTATTGGGAATATCTGGTTCCTACATCGTATCAGGACAACCGAGAACAAGCAATGCAGTAGTGAGCGTCATATGCAATACAATCATGAATATATACACAGACTTAGTCACTTATATGTAACAGACTTCTCTCTCAGACTTTTCTCCCGCGGAGGAATTTTTCCCTGTGCGTGCTACAGTACCTATACGCTAGTACATGGAACTGCCGTAGCAGTAGTCAGTTCCTATATAATATTAATATTTTATAGTAAATCATGGGGCCCTTATGACATTCAATCGCACTACAGAGTTGTGAGTAGACGCACATGTAATAGTATCATGAGTCTATCAATAGGAGTAAGACAGACTGAAACCGGCAAAATTCAACATTTAGTAGCCTTAGTCTATCTATAATTTATTGTGTTTAACTCGATAAACTTGAGCTCTTACCTTAACTTACCTTAATCATTAAACTAATTCCGTGTCTAATCGTTGGTCTCACAAAAATGACAAATTGGGAGATATCGGTCCAAACGTACAATGTGGTTTAGCAATTTATACCACATTGTCAACATCAGTGACCGAACTCAGCTTGGGCAATCCCACGCCGGCAAGTCGGCTGGGGGCTGGAAAAGCAACCCCAGAAACTCGTTAAAGTGCGCCGTGGTGATGCTCGGAATGGGGTCACGCTCAGGGGGTGCCCCAGGCGCTTCCAGTGCGCGCATCGTCGCCAGCAGCCTATCTGGCATTTCTGATGATGCGGGCACCACCAGCGGTGCCTC